>NW_021820455.1:523817-658324 GCF_901001135.1 Rhinatrema bivittatum | reverse complement strand
TGTGTCTGGGTTCTCGACCTACTCCACTCCGTGGACCACTATCGGACCCTTCACCCTCTCGGGACCTGGTGAGACTTCATATCTGCGTTTTCTACACTGTGGCTCACAGTTCGGACTATGCCATCAGAGACCATACTCTTCTGGCTGGATTACTACCCATTCCTCGGGTTACCACCTTTATTGCAGTATAATAAAGACTTGCTTTCCACTGTGTCCATTACTGCTAAGAGCTAGGCTATCACTGCAAGTTCCCACTAGGTTCTGCATAGTAGAAGGTGCCATCTCTTGCAGCTGTAGTAAACCCCAGTCAAAGTGAGGGGAATGAAGTTGTAACTAGGGTAGCCTCAACAAAATGGGGTGTAATGCCTTGTTGATGATATGGATGATGATACTTTCCAAATGTAAGATACCAGTGTGGAGACGCAAAGATGATGGGGCCAAGATAATTCAGCCAAGGAGCAGCTCCCCATGAATGAAGAATAAGAGGCATTTTCATGGAGACTACTGGAAGCTGCAAATGGTCCATGAGGACCTTCATTATAAAGTTTCCCCCGATGCCCAAGTCAACCAGAGCCAAGGTGGGAAACTCATGACTGTGCACGGAAATGGCCACTAGATGGGTTAGTTGAAGAGCTGGAGTGGTAAAGTCTAGGATCACCTACCCCCTAGACCATAGGCTGCTAGTTTCCTGGCTTCAGAGTGCAGTGTGCCTGCTGGTGCTCAGTCCCGGCACAGTAGAAGCAGAGCACCAGATGATGGCAACAGAGCCTCTCCTTAGCAGAGAGACATCCCTGCCCTTGTTGCAGGGGATTCTCTGGCTGATTAGCAGTGGGAGTCATCACTGGGACAGAAGAGAGGGACGTGAAAAGGATGGAGCCAGCACAACTTGTCTGGATGGAGGAGGCAATTCCCGGGCCCACTACTGTAAGTGGGGGTTGATTCTCCCAACCAGGTTGGTAAGCACATCCACAGTCTTGGGAAGTTCCTGGGTGGCTAGCTCATTCTTCACCCAGGAATTTGTTGCCAGAGAATGTGGTTCGTGCAGTTAGTATAGCTGTGTTTAAAAAAGGATTGGATAAGTTTTTGGAGGAGAAGTCCATTACCTGCTATTAAGTTCACTTAGAGAATAGCCACGGCCATTAGCAATGGTTACATGGAATAGACTTAGTTTTTGGGTACTTGCCAGGTTCTTATGGCCTGGATTGGCCACTGTTGGAAACAGGATGCTGGGCTTGATGGACCCTTGGTCTGACCCAGTATGGCATTTTCTTATGTTCTTATGACAAACCCTTCAAGAAGCTACTACGAGGGCTGATCTCCCTCCAAGTCTGTTCAAATCTGTTTATTAATATTTTATATGAATAAAGTACATCATACAGTCACGAAAAGAAAAAAACCTGTATATGTTGGGCGACATATACATCAAAAAAGTCTACATCAAAGGATAAATATGCAAACATCAAAGAATGAACATGGAGTAACAACAAATGGTATCCACTAGCAATGACAAGAAAAATAAATACCATGAACATAGGAGACAGACATTATAGGAAGTGGTGAAGGCCAAAACTGTGAAGGACTTCAAAGGGGCGTGGGATAAACACTGTGGATCCATCAGGTCTAGATGACACGTATCAAGAGGAGGCAGCAAAACACTGCACGGAGCGGCAGTAGCCACAGAGGCATTCACGGAGCGGGATGCCAGTGATTGGTGTTCCACCTTCACGGAGTGGAAGGATGGAGGGCTGCCATCTCCAAATTAAAAAAAGAAAACAAGCAAAAAAAAACCAGAAACAGGGATGGGTTCATGGGCTATAGGTATTACCAATTATTAGGCTTTTCAATATTTGATGATAGTTAATGTGACTTTCAAGGCATACTTCACTTTCAATGCATATCCAGCATAGCTCCCTGCTTCAACGGCAGGGGAGAAGAAAAACTAATACTTCACGCATATCCAGCATTGCTCTCTGCTTCAACGGCAGGGGAGAAGAAAAACTGATACGTCACGCATATCCAGCATAGCTCTCTGCTTCAACGGCTGGGGAGAAGAAAAACTGATACTTCACGCATATCCAGCATTGCCCTCTGCTTCAACGGCAGGGGAGAAGAAAAACTGATACTTTCACGCATATCCAGCATTGCTCTCTGCTTCAATGGCAGGGGAGAAGAAAAACTGATACTTCACGCATATCCAGCATTGCTCTCTGCTTCAATGGCAGGGGAGAAGAAAAACTGATACTTCACGCATATCCAGCATTGCCCTCTGCTTCAACGGCAGAGAGCTATGCTGCCGCTTACCCAACTAATCAAACTTAATATTTCACTTGGAAGCAGCTCCATCACTGCTCTCTACATTAATGGTGGGGGTGAAAGGGAAATAGAACCTAAGGGGGTAATTTTCAAAAGGAGTTACATGCGTAAATGTGGCTACTATTGTAGCAATTTTCAAAAGCCATTTACTCAAGTAAAGTGCACTTATGTGAGTAAATCCTATAGACAAGTAAATGGCATATATTGTAGCAATTTTCAAAAACCCACTTACTCAAGTAAAGTGAATTTACTCCAGTAAACCTGGTTTTTACTCGAGTAAATGCTTTTTAAAATCAGGCCCTAAGGTTACTAAGAGCCAAGAGAAACAGATAAGTATGAGAAAAAAGAAGTGTGAAGCTTGCTGGGCAGACTGGATGGGCCGATTGGTGGTCTTCTGCCGTCATTTCTATGTTTCTATGTTTCTATGTTATACATTCTGAAAATAATGGTCTACTGATCGCTACATGGCTATCCAACCACCACTACTTTTTCATACTTATAATATAAACAAACAGGGTGCCACAAAACCGTACATTGAAATGAGCTGAGGGCTTCCAACAGAATAAAATCTGTTGAATGGCAATTGAAATAAGGAAATTCAACAATTTTACCTGCAGGATGGGGAGCAGAGGACCCAAAGCTAACGATTTAACAATAATAATATTACAAGACAATGACTGCAGTATCCAAAGGATTTGTGAAACCTTCTCCCATACTGCATCCCAAAAGGAATGTGTATGCTTACAGTAATATTGACGACAATGGGAATCGGATGATAACAAGCCCTTTATTAAAATGCCCGACTCTGGCCGAGTTTCGCTCCCTTGCACAGAGCTGCCTCAGGGGCAACTAGAAATGGACATACAAATAATTAAAACACATACAAATAAAAAAATTACATGTATATAAAACTGACAATGATCATACATTCACTCAAAATATATGTCATAGAACAATTCTATTTAAAAAATATAAAAACCAAAATAACTACATATATATGTGTATGAGAATATGTATGTACTTATGGATGCAATAAATTAAAAGACAACATAAATATATGGCAGACATAAAATTAATACAAAACTGAATGACAAGGTTATGCTAAGAAATTGGAGGTGGTGACTTGGGGCCTCATTTTCCAAAGAGTTACCGCGCGCGATACGGCTGTACCGCCTGCGCTAAATTCGCGAACCGCGATAACAAGCATATATCGCGGTTCGCGAATGCAAATATGGAATAATGTATTCAGGGGGCGGAGTTGGGGCGGGGCAAATGTAAAGTAGGGAGGAGGTATCGCGTGGCGCGAAACCCGCGGCGGTGTTAGCGCGGACGTATCGCGTGGGGCGAACCCTGCGGCGGTGTTAGCGCGGCTCCTAACGCGGCCAATAACTACAACCCTTTCAAATGCGATACAGTCTATCGCGGCGCACAGCGCGCAGCGTGCTAATAGCGCGTTGAACGAAAATTTGCCAAACCAATCCCCATAGACCTACAAATGTAGAGCTGGCCAATAAAAAGGCCTGTTCTTAGTAGGTGAATCTGCTCCACACATTCACAGTGTATGGGGCAGGTGCACGCCATGGCTGACCAGGCCCAACGCAGACGCAGACGCCAGGATGTTGGTCGACGTCGCCATCGTTACAGGCAGCGGATTCATCTGCCACGAACCTCATTGCTGGGAATGCCAGAGGATGTAGTCATCAGCAGATATCGCCTCAGCACTCGTGCCATCATGGAACTATATGGAGACATACGAGGTGCCCTTGAGGCCCGAACCCGAAGGAGCCGTGCCATCCCCGGCCTGACCAAACTCTTGGCCGCCCTGCATTTCACAGCAAGTGGCTCCTTCCAATCCACGGTAGCTGTTGTGGGTGGCATGTCACAGAGCACCTTTTCCCGGTGTCTGCACCAGGTCATTGCAGCTGTTATGGACCGCATGCCTCGCTACATAGCATTCCCACGCAACAGACAGGACCTGATGGACCTCAAGCGTGGTTTCCTATGCCGTTGCCCGCTTTCCGAATGTCATTGGAGCTATTGACTGCACCCATGTGGCCATCGTTCCACCCCGTGAGATGGAGGCAGCCTACCGCAACAGGAAGCAGTTCCACTCCCTCAACGTGCAAGTGGTGTGTGATGCTGGAATGCGGATCCTCTCGGTGATGTCCAGATTCCCGGGGTCAGCGCACGATGCCTTCGTACTCAGGCAATCAGCTCTGTTTCGCAAATTCGAAGATGGCCTGTATGGCGATGGTTGGCTTGTAGGTAAGATCCACATTAACATACATATAACATTTTTGCAAGGGTCATCTCTGTAATGGCACACAAAGGTGATGTAGACGCCTGTTGTGATGGAGTCACAGGTCCCCATCACAACAGACCTGAGTGGGACATTGTGTTACTGAAAGTGGTGTAATGGCTCAGGCACCCAACCATGTACCATTGGCTGCCAAGCACAAACTATGCAGTACGCCTTGTATGTGGCATGGCTTGCTCACCTCACCGCACAGGTGGACAGCCTACACATATTGGGTGTAGCCATGGCTACTGGCAGTGTGCAAGATGAATTGAGACCTGTCATGTAAGAGCAGCTCACATCCACAGGTGTTAGTGAGCCCCTGACGTTCCTGAGACCTTGCATGAACATCTCTACTCAGTTGTGCACATTGAGGGGCAGCCAGTTGACACCATGTATGTTGTTGGGTAGGCATACCGACAGAGAAGGTGTACCTGAGCACATATGTCAGTACACAATGACTGGAGTGCATACTGCATATGATTTAAACACAGGGATGTCAGGACAGTGGTGTAATGCACCAACCGCATACACAGAGCTGACATACATCTCACTGTTTAGGGGCCCTTCACGTGCTATAACGCCTAATAGCCACACACCAGCTGTGTGCCAAAGCAATCCTGACACCACACACATAAGGTGTAGGGAAACTGGAATGGGCTGCCTCGTGCCATCCGGTTCAACTGCATGTATTGAGCACATACACCCATGGGACAGAAACATAAGTATGTGTAATCTCTTCCCTATGTCATTGCTACAGGAGACGCAGCCTATGGATGCAGGCCCTGGCTTATGACCCCAATCCTCCAGCCTGCCACAGCACAACAGCTGGCCTATAATCGGTCCTTAACTGCTACCCGCATGGTCATCGAACGTACCATCGGCCTCTTGAAGAGCCGCTTCCGATGTTTGGACAAGAGTGGGGGAGCGCTACTGTATGTCCCCCCCAAGGTTGCTCGAATAATCCTGCTTTGCTGTGTGTTCCATAATGTGGCTCTTCGCCATGGAATACCTGTGGCTATAGCTCCAGACCTCAGACCTGATCCCCCATGTGCGCGTGCACGACGGCATGACAACACACTCAGGGGCAGCCAGGTTCGCCAACACCTTATACAGACACACTTTTAAGGTTGGCATGGGGCAGACCCCTGCCCCAGACGGCCTGTTTGCCCACCGATGGGTTAGGAAATAGGTTAGTGTGCAGAGCTCCTTTCAGTCTGCTACGTGCTTCACCTGCTATGTGTGTCCACCCAACAACTGTGTGGGGTGCTGGCCTGCCACAGAGGATGTAGGCCATAATAGGGTGGGGAAGCGCTGCCTCAAGCCTCTGCTGAGGTGCTGTATGTGTGATACCTATTCTGTGCCATTGGGCTAAGCACTTGCTACATACTCTGGGTTGCTGTGCAGTGCACTTCTGCCATCCAAGGTGTACCACACACCTGTGTCATTCCAGATATGGCACACATTATCTGATGGAGTTACTCAGCAACACAGTGCACCTCAGCAGCAAGGAAGAGCTACCTGGCCATGCATGCTCCTGGAAGCAGCACACACACATGCCGTCAGACCCCTCATGATATAGATGGCCCCTGTTGGGACACACAGCCACCATTTAATGCAGGCCGGACATACTTCTATCATGACATCTCACCTGAAGAAAGTGTCAGCAGTGCTGGCTGCACGGAGCTGTGGGCTGGGGCTACCCAGCCACCTTACGCATTTTTGGCTACAAAGGTGATGGCCTGACTGTTGGCATGTGATGGGGAGGACAGCGTGTCAGGCAGGGTGAGAAACTAATGGCTGACCCTATCATCTATGGAGACTCCAGACATGGCTGTTCATGCAGGCTTGGCCATAACTCCACTATTATTTAACTCCTAACAGTCAACACACCTCACCATATTTATGACTATTAGCTACCTCTGACAATGTGATTATATATACTTATCTTGTTTTCCTTTTCATATGTTGCCTTCTTACTCCAAGTTCTATTTTCCGCTGTTACATGTCACAGCTTTTTCTGCACTATTGTTCAAGTGTAAGCTTATTTTGCACTCCTGTGTCATGTGAACCAGCATGATGGGACTATTGTCAGGAATGTTGGGATATAACAAACGGAAATAAATAATTACAATAAATAAAGGATTCCTCATACTGGAAGCATGTGTGGCTCATAAAGTATGTAGGATACAGTGGCCTGTCGCCCTCATACTGTACGGTATAATGGTACACAGGGCAGGAAGGTGACCGATTGGGCTGAGGATTGGTCTGCGCTCTGACCATAACCATGCCTCCCCCCCAGTCTGGCCACAAGATATGCAAACCCATCCCACCCAGCTTGTGTGACTGGGACAGGTTGCTGTGTTGCCACTATCTGACAATGATGGTGCTGCCCACTGCAGCACCCCATACCAGGATGGCATCTCGGGGTACAGGTGGTACCTAGGCTCTGCATTACACACACACACCCCCCTCACCACCATCCACTCTTGCTTTGGCCCTCAAGCATGATCCCATGCAGATGTACACCTGGAGCCTACAGGTACTGTACCTTATGAGGGTGCACCCGTCTGGCAGCACGCGACCTGGCTGCACCCAGCGATGTCCTCCACAAGGGTATATAAGGAGGGCCAACGGTGCCATCAGCCCCTGCCATGGCTGGTCACAGTGTTCAAATACCTCACACTTGGCCAAGCAAATGTGCATCCTTAACAATTGTGCTACCTGCTGCACCACAGTTGTGTGGTCCTGGTTTCCACTAGCTGGGTATGCAGACGTTAAACAGGCTGCACGGTACATGCTGTATCTTCTGACATGGCTACCTGTTCTTAATGAGGTGGAATGTGTCAGTGAAGCAAGATGTGCCTAAGGGTGTTGACAAATACCATCACAGTGTTCAGTGTTGCACTTGGCCTCTGCCTCAGTGCATACACAGGCCACACAGTGCCATGGACATGGAGGCAACACCGTACACCATGTATGGCAAGCGTTCGACAGGTGACAGCTTCCTGATGTCCACGTACAGTGGAAAACCATCATTCATGGATTGTGTCCTCCATGGGTGCACCAACAGGGTCCTTAGTAATGCCAGGAATACAGAAGTGTGTGAGACCCAATGATACAGATCTTCATTATAATCTACTGAATTAGAACAGGACAACAATCATTCACATGCTGCAGAACCCCAGTGTACCTCCCTCCCTACAGGTGTGCTGGTCAGTCAGACGGTGACAGCTAACCAATGTGGCACACACATCATTATCAGCAGAACATTACTGTTTCCACATGCTGAATGACCTGTGGCACTGCCTGACAGGCCATATGTGTAGGAGACCCCTTTACCTTGCTTCCCAAGTATGTAGTGCACAGGAGCTGGTGCACAGTGGTGGTACCAGTACTGCTAACTGCGCTGTGTGCAGGCATATAGGGAATAAGGGCCACACATGGACCTACATGTCCCTCCGCGTGACATAGATGCACCCATATTGGTACGTTGGGAGGGTAGGCGTCCCATCCACATGATGTCCCTCAAGAAAGGCTTGCAGGTACAGGAGCTACACGACAGGGTTTGTAGCACAATGGGTGTGAGGTGGCTACATAACATGATGGTGACACAGGTCACACAGTCTGTGTAAAATGTCTGCTGATAATGATGTGTGAGCAACATTGTTTACCTGTAACTGTCGCAACTGCACACCTGTAGGAAGGAAAGTCCACTGGGGTTCTGCAGCATGTGAATGATTGTTGTACTGTTGAGGGACAGTTATGTCTAACAAATATCTGTCACAACTGACCGATACCTGTGACTGCCCTGTACTGGTTAGCCAATCAACATGCCCTATCACCAAGGACAGTCCACCTTGGTGAGTGGCTGGTATATGTGTGTGTAGTGACCTCACATATGTGAAGACACTGTAGGACTCTGGACCACACAGTGTGGGCCATCAGATGGTGGCCCATGTCCACCATCGGAACAGGTAATGGAAGAGCCATGCACACCCCACAGCTAGGAGATGGCACCAGAGGGATGTGTGCCACTATGGATGGGGACCCCTTGTTGCGATATCTGCACCTTTCAGACCCACAAAATCCTACATGGGTGAGTAACAGTGACTGCACAACAGCAGTCACCACATCAGTGTGCATATGGACACCCGCTAAACACACTTAAGGGCTGTTAACCATGCCTTACACCGCTTGCACCCTGTACACAGCTATGACGATTGTGCATTAATATTGTTCCCCTCTCCGTACAACTGACAGCCCACTTAGCTGGCTGCTGACAGTCTGTGCAACTGCTGTAATACACAGCATGCAGATAGCCACATTACCTTTCCCCTCCCACACTTGTCAGGGGCCCACAACCTTAATGCTAAAAGCGTGCCCATAGGATGGCGTTCCTGGCACACAACCAACCTGCCATGGTGGGGATGCACAACGATATATGGGATTGCACACGGTACATGCTTAGCATGTACAGCTGGAAAGGCCTACACAGTATTGTATGCCAATGGTGCCTGGAAATTAAGAGTGTGCATGCCCTACCACTATCATGGATGTCGTGCATGCCAACCTCTCGGTCAGTCACCCAGCAGTGCTGGAAGCTATCATCCAGTTACCTGCACAGGTGAGAGACTATCTAGGAAGCAACGTTGGCTAGTACCTTAGCATCAGTTAGCCTTACTTACATGGTGTGGGTCATGCAGAGATAGGTACCATACTGAACCCTGGTCAGATATCCATGTCTGGCCTCCTCACCAACATCAGTGCATGACATGAGCAGTGCTATTGCAAGACACAGCTGCCCACCTCTTCCCCTTTCCTCACAGATCAGGAGTGCTGGCATACATCAGCAGACTCCATTACTGTGCATTCCCTGTACTGAGGAACAATACCTCTTCTACTGTCAGGGACATGTCTGGTACTGCCCTATGTTTTACTCTGTAAGGTATGTGGCAGACAGGTGCACATGTAGCAATAGTGACCCTCAGCCAGGGGACAGTTTGGACACTCTGTATTGCTGCAATGTGGGATACAGCATGCAAGGTGTGGCGGGGGGACACCAACAGCACATTAGGAACATAACAACGACACAATAGGTGGCAGGTTAAACAGGATATTTATTCCTGACAACATTCAGCAGGGTATAGTCAAGTATTATGTGAGCAGTAACAGCATACAACTGATGTTCCTAGGTATTCATTATCTACAAGTACTAGATAGCTAATGGATCCAAAGTGATCCAATTCCGGACTACATCACTCCACCATCAGCAGTATTTACACATATGCAGGTAGTGGGTGTTATCAGTACTGGCAAAGCATGATTACCTAGGAACAGGAAGTGGCACCCCAATAGCTTGGATACTGTAATACATAGATTACCGCTGGTCAGTATACAATGAGTAGACAGGCATAGGCCCCAGGCAGTCCATGTTGAAAGAGTGCACTGAAAGAGGACAGCCTGAGAGGCCAGCCAGCAGAGTGACAGTCCAGGCTCCAGACTGTCCATGTTGAAAGAGTGCACTGAAAGGGGACAGCCAGAGAGCCAGGGCAGCCATGTTCCAGCAAAGGCCCCAGACTGTCCATGTTGAAAGACTGCACTGAAAGGGGACAGCCAGAGAGCCAGGGCAGCAGAGTTTAGCAAAGGCCCCAGGCAGTCCATGTTGAAAGAGTGCACTGAAACGGGACAGCCAGAGAGCCAGGGCAGCAGAGTTTAGCAAAGGCCCCAGGCAGTCCATGTTGAAAGAGTGCACTGAAAGAGGACAGCCTGACAGGCCAGCCAGCAGACAAGGTACCCAGCGGTTCAGCATGTAGGCAGCAGGCAAACACATGAAGGTTCAGGCTACAGCAGTGAAGGGTCAGGACCAGACAGCAGCAGCAGCAGGCGGAGGACACAGCAGCAGCAGGCGGAGGACACAGCAGCAGCAGCAGGCGGAGGCCCAGGAGGACACAGCAGCAGCAGCAGGTGGAGGCCCAGGAGGACACAGCAGCAGCAGCAGGCGGAGGACACAGCAGCAGCAGCAGCAGCAGGCGGAGGCGGCCCAGGAGGACACAGCAGCAGCAGCAGGGGGAGGCCCAGGAGGACACAGCAGCAGCAGCAGGCGGAGGAGGCCCAGGAGGACACAGCAGCAGCAGCAGGGGGAGGCCCAGGAGGACACAGCAGCAGCAGCAGGCGGAGGAGGCCCAGGAGGACACAGCAGCAGCAGCAGCAGGCGGAGGAGGCCCAGGAGGACACAGCAGCAGCAGCAGCAGCAGGCGGAGGCGGCCCAGGAGGACACAGCAGCAGCAGCAGGCGGAGGCGGCCCAGGAGGACACAGCAGCAGCAGCAGCAGGCGGAGGAGGCCCAGGAGGACATAGCAGCAGCAGCAGGGGGAGGCCCAGGAGGACACAGCAGCAGCAGCAGCAGGCGGAGGAGGCCCAGGAGGACACAGCAGCAGCAGCAGCAGGGGGAGGCCCAGGAGGACACAGCAGCAGCAGGCGGAGGAGGCCCAGGAGGACACAGCAGCAGCAGCAGCAGGGGGAGGCCCAGGAGGACACAGCAGCAGCAGGCGGAGGAGGCCCAGGAGGACACAGCAGCAGCAGCAGCAGGCGGAGGAGGCCCAGGAGGACACAGCAGCAGCAGCAGCAGCAGGCGGAGGCCCAGGAGGACACAGCAGCAGCAGCAGCAGGCGGAGGAGGCCCAGGAGGACACAGCAGCAGCAGCAGCAGCAGGCGGAGGCGGCCCAGGAGGACACAGCAGCAGCAGCAGCAGGCGGAGGAGGCCCAGGAGGACACAGCAGCAGCAGCAGCAGGCGGAGGAGGCCCAGGAGGACACAGCAGCAGCAGCAGGGGGAGGCCCAGGAGGACACAGCAGCAGCAGCAGGCGGAGGCGGCCCAGGAGGACACAGCAGCAGCAGCAGGGGGAGGCCCAGAAGGACACAGCAGCAGCAGCAGGCGGAGGCGGCCCAGGAGGACACAGCAGCAGCAGCAGGCGGAGGAGGCCCAGGAGGACACAGCAGCAGCAGCAGCAGCAGGGGGAGGCCCAGGAGGACACAGCAGCAGCAGCAGGCGGAGGTGGCCCAGGAGGACACAGCAGCAGCAGCAGGCGGAGGAGGCTCAGGAGGACACAGCAGCAGCAGCAGCAGGCGGAGGAGGCCCAGGAGGACACAGCAGCACATGGCGTTTGGAGACATGAGGCACAGATTGCACCACACAACCAGCATTAACATGCTGTCAGCAGACCACCTATCCCATGACTTTTTACTTTGTCAAACGCCTTCTGAAAATCCAAGTATACTATATCTACCGGTTCACCTTTATCCACATGTTTATTAACTCCTTCAAAAAAGTGAAGCAGATTTGTGAGGCAAGACTTGCCCTGGGTAAAGCCATGCTGACTTTGTTCCATTAAACCATGTCTTTCTATATGTTCTGTGATTTTGATGTTTAGAACACTTTCCACTATTTTTCCTGGCACTGAAGTCAGGCTAACCGGTCTGTAGTTTCCCGGATCACCCCTGGAGCCCTTTTTAAATATTGGGGTTACATTTGCTATCCTCCAGTCTTCAGGTACAATGGATGATTTTAATGATAAGTTACACATTTTTACTAATAGGTCTGAAATTTCATTTTTTAGTTCCTTCAGAACTCTGGGGTGTATACCATCCGGTCCAGGTGATTTACTACTCTTCAGTTTGTCAATCAGGCCTACCACATCTTCTAGGTTCACCATGATTTGATTCAGTCCATCTGAATCATTACCCATGAAAACCTTCTCCATTACGGGTACCTCCCCAACATCCTCTTCAGTAAACACCGAAGCAAAGAAATCATTTAATCTTTCCGCGATGGCCTTATCTTCTCTAAGTGCCCCTTTAACCCCTCGATCATCTAACGGTCCAACTGACTCCCTCACAGGCTTTCTGCTTCGGATATATTTAAAAAAGTTTTTACTGTGAGTTTTTGCCTCTACAGCCAACTTCTTTTCAAATTCTCTCTTAGCCTGTCTTATCAATGTCTTACATTTAACTTGCCAATGTTTATGCTTTATCCTATTTTCTTCTGTTGGATCCTTCTTCCAATTTTTGAATGAAGATCTTTTGGCTAAAATAGCTTCTTTCACCTCCCCTTTTAACCATGCCGGTAATCGTTTTGCCTTCTTTCCACCTTTCTTAATGTGTGGAATACATCTGGACTGTGCTTCTAGAATGGTATTTTTTAACAATGACCACGCCTCTTGGGCATTTTTTACTTTTGTAGCTGCTCCTTTCAGTTTTTTTCTAACAATTTTTCTGGAGGAATTAGGCAGGTGAGCAGTGATATCAGCAGCCTCAGGATGGTTGGTGAGGCAGGATCAGTCCCGGGGGGCCTGCTGGAGCTTGGTTAACAATAAATTGTAACTTCTTTATTGTTGACAAATTGCCACTCACTCTGTATATCCCATCAGCATCAAAACCCTGTTTTTCAACAGCTTCTATACACAGCCTTTCAAACTGGGGCACTGTATTTTATTTATTTATTTATTTTTGATTTTTATATACCGATGTTCCTGTATACAATACATATCGCACCGGTTTACATGGAACTGAACTGTCGCCTCTAGGGCGGAATACATTGGAACAAGTTGGAAAGTACTTACAGGGGGACAAATGGACTACGATCAAAAACATGAATTAGCTAAAGTAAAGAACAAACTCAAAACATATGTACAGTGGGATAGATGGACCGGAGTCTATAGAGTCTATCGATTCATCGGGTCTTAGCTCTCTGGGAACGCTTGGGTGAATAGCCAAGTCTTTAGTTTCTTTTTGAATGTCAAAAGGCAAGGTTCTTGGCGGAGGTCCGGAGGGAGCGAGTTCCAAAGTAGGGGACACACTTTAGAACTGTAGTATGTTCACGTTCACAAAGTGTGTGTAAATGACTGCCAAAAATGTGATCTTTAATGAGGACAGTGGACAGTGGACAGTGGAGTGCCTCAGGGATCTGTATTGGGACCCTTTGTTACGATCCCGGTCACTAGCTTAGTGACCGGGCGCTTACCTCCTGCTCAGTCGCTGCTTGGTGCCGGGTTCCAGGCTGCTCGAGCTGCATGGCAGCGGCGTCTCCACGAGGGAGACGCCGCCGAAGACTCCTCCCCTCGACCAGGGAACGCGCGCGCGCGAGGGACGCGGTTTTGTGCGTTCAGCACCCGGATGTGCTGACACGCCCCCGAGTGACGTCAGACGCCGGCGGGACATTTAAACAGCGGCCGGGGGTTTTCAAAGTTGCCTTTGCAACGCGGTCACTCTGCTGAGCCCTAGTTGCCGTTCCTGTTCGTCTGGTTCCTGATCCTTGCCTGCTTGTTCCTGGATTCCGTTTGCCTGCCTGACTCCTGGTTCCTGCTCTACGGTATTCTGATTTCTGCCTGCCTGCTGCCTGCCTAGACTCCGGTTCGTGACTCCGTTTGCCTGCCTGCTGCCTGCCTTGACTCCGGTTTGTGACTTCATTCTGCCTGCCTGCTGCCTGCCTAGACTCCGGTTCGTGACTCCGTTTTGCCTGCCTGCTGCCTGCCTTGACTCCGGTCCGTGCCTTCGTTCTGCCTGCCTGCTGCCTGCCTGCTGCCTGCCTTGACTCCGGTTCGTACCTGCGTTTCCTGTTTCTTTGCTCCCTTCGCCTAAGTCCCAGCGGTCCGGGTCCCTACGGGCTCCTCCTGGGGGGACCTCGGGCTTCCAGGGTGAAGACTCCTAAGTCCTAGTGACCCGGGCTCCCACAGCTCCTCTGGAGGGGTTTCGGGTTTCCAGGTGAAGCTCCAGCTCGTCCAACGGGTGTTCTGCCTCCCGACTGTCTTCCACGCCAGTCGGCCCAAGGATCCACTCCTGGATTTCGGCAGTCATAACACCCTTACTGTTCAATATATTTATAAATGATCTGGAAAGAAATACGACGAGTGAAATAATCAAATTTGCAGATGACACAAAATTGTTCAGAGTAGTTAAATCACAAGCAGATTGTGATAAATTGCAGGAAGACCTTGTGAGACTGGAAAATTGGGCATCCAAATGGCAGATGAAATTTAATGTGGATAAGTGCAAGGTGATGCATATAGGGAAAAATAACCCATGCTATAATTACACAATGTTGGGTTCCACATTAGGTGCTACAACCCAAGAAAGAGATCTAGGTGTCATAGTGGATAACACATTGAAATCGTCGGTTCAGTGTGCTGCGGCAGTCAAAAAAGCAAACAGAATGTTGGGAATTATTAGAAAAGGAATGATGAATAAAACGGAAAATGTCATAATGCCTCTGTATCGCTCCATGGTGAGACCGCACCTTGAATACTGTGTACAATTCTGGTCGCCACATCTCAAAAAAGATATAATTGCGATGGAGAAGGTACAGAGAAGGGCTACCAAAATGATAAGGGGAATGGAACAACTCCCCTATGAGGAAAGACTAAAGAGGTTAGGACTTTTCAGCTTGGAGAAGAGACGACTGAGGGGGGATATGATAGAGGTGTTTAAAATCATGAGAGGTCTAGAACGGGTAGATGTGAATCGGTTATTTACTCTTTCGGATAGTAGAAAGACTAGGGGACACTCCATGAAGTTAGTATGGGGCACATTTAAAACTAATCGGAGAAAGTTCTTTTTTACTCAACGCACAATTAAACTCTGGAATTTGTTGCCAGAGAATGTGGTTCGTGCAGTTAGTATAGCTGTGTTTAAAAAAGGATTGGATAAGTTCTTGGAGGAGAAGTCCATTACCTGCTATTAAGTTCACTTAGAGAATAGCCACTGCCATTAGCAATGGTTACATGGAATGGACTTAGTTTTTGGGTACTTGCCAGGTTCTTGTGACCTGGATTGGCCACTGTTGGAGACAGGATGCTGGGCTTGATGGACCCTTGGTCTGACCCAGTATGGCATTTTCTTATGTTCTTATGTTCTTATGAGTCCTTTTTCTTGCAGCATGTTCAGGCTCTAAGTGGCGAGTTGGCAGTTCATTGCAGTTTTCTCAGTGCATATTTTCATAGGAAGGGAGTCTGGCCTTTAAAGGACTGGTGGAAAAGCCAAGCTTGTGTTTGATTCCTAAAATGGGAGTGGGTATTTGGCAGAGCTCTTCTAGGAGGGAGTTCCATAAGGCAGGAGTTGCTCCCAAGAAGGATTGTCATCAAGGGTCCATTCTTCTGATGTCTTTTGTCATCAGCATTGTAATAGAGGAACCATGTGAGCAACTTAGAGGTCTGGGAGTATGCATAGGGAGAGTCTCTCCTACTGACAAACAAAATCCCATTGACTAATGATCTACTAGAAGACAAAAACATCCTCTCTTCTGCATTGCTAAAACATGGCTGAAAGACTGATAATGTTCTATTAAATCAAACTGATCACCCCAACTATATCTTTCACATCCCCAGACACAAACATAAAGGTGAGAGTCTTTTAATAATCAGTAAAAAAAAAAAAAAAACACCCTACAAAGTAGAGAATACACCCCCCCACCCCCCCATACGAGCTGGCAATACTAAGATCAACACAATTAAATATAAGAATTAGCTATTGCCCACCTGAAACACTCCAAAAAGACTGCTCACCCCTAATTGAAATTTTCACAAAAGCGTTTCCATCACCTGAATCCACAATAATAGTTGGAGTCTTTAACCTACATTTAGACAGCATACCTAAAACAACAGGAAATGAAATCTTTCTAATACTATGGAAGGAATGGGATGGTCACAATTTATAACCAACCCAACACACAAATCAGGACACATCCTTGACCTAATATTTGCCGATCACAATAACTGCACAATCAATTCATCCCACCGCATACTACCCTGGTTTAACCACCGACTAATAAAATCAGAAATATCCCTCCTCAGTGCACAGAAATCAGTATCATATATTAATCAATCATTCGCATACAGAAGAAAGATAGAACCAAAAATACTTGAAGAGATTATTCAAAATAATATAACCGATCTTAAATTTGATAATGCCTCCTCAAACTTTGACTCCTTGGATAATATCATCAATGAAATAGCCAATACCTTACGCCCAGTCCAGAAAAAAAGGTTCCAAAAAGAACGCAACACCTCCAAACATAATAAACCTTGATATAATGAAGAACTAAGATATACTAAGCAAACCCTGAGAAAATCTGAAAAGCAATGGCAAAAATGCCAGTCTACAGTGTCCCTCCTAGCAAAATACCGTGACAAATCAATAAACCAAAAAAAGACTATTACGCTAAGGAGATTCATCGTTTAATATTTAACTCAAAATTACTATTCAAAACAAGTAAAAAAACCTAATCAAAGACCCATCAACACCAATCTTGAATAACCACAACTTTACAAAGAACTCCTGCAATGAATTTTCCATATTGCTACTAGGGAAAATCAATAGGATGAAAACACAGTTCTCTCCCAGGTAACTAACAAATGAACAGGAAGAAAAACATGTGCAAACAAAATGGAACACATTTGATACAGCACAAAAACTGGAAATTATCCCAATAATTACAAAAATTAAATCTATCCACCCACTGGTCCCAATCTCTGCAAGTTCCCTGAAAACAGTATATGACGTAATAACTCCAACAATCAAAACTATGATCAACTACTTGCTGTCAGAAGGCTTGGTCTCAGATAGAGCAAAACAAGTTGTGATTAAACCAATCTTAAAAAATAAAACTGGCAGAATTGATGATTGGGACAATTATCGACCAATATCCAACCTGGCTTTCTTTACTAAAGTCTAGAAAAAGCAGTGCTATCACAATTAGAAAGCTACTTAGAAGGCAATAATATTCTCTACCCAACCAATTCAGTTTCAGAAAAGATCACTCAACAGAAACCCTACTCATTTCCTTTACCGACCCAGTACTATAGAGATTTGACATTGATGAATCCTATATCCTGATACTAATTGATCTAACAGCAGTCTTCAACATCATAGACCACACCCTGCAGTGCCATCACTTGAGAAACATTGGAATAGACGGAAAGGTCATTGATTCTCATCCTTACTAGTAGATAGATCATTCCAAGTCAAATTAGACAATCACTTATCTGACACCTTGCCAACTGACACAGGTGTCCCCTAGAGGTCAGCACTCTCAGCTACACTATTCAACATATATATGCTACCTCTATGTACATTAATAGTAGAACTAGGAATTGTTAAACCTGACCCTAATAGCACCATGACCTTCAGTCTGCTTATAAGGAAAGGTGAGAGAGCAAAGCTGTGTGATGTGTGCTGTTTTGTGGGCACCCATGGTACACACTTCCATAGTACATGATGCACTGTCTGCTCAAGGTTTATTATATCCACACTTTCTGAACCTGTACACATGTAGGGAATAGGATGTGTACCTGTATGTACACAGCTAAGTGTTATGCAGATCTTCATGCATGTGAGACATCACAGGTAATGTGAGGAAGCCCAGGTTTCACATTATCTGGGAAGGTCCTTGTCAATACACACAGACACACAACAAATGTACAACTTCCAATGTGCATGGTATTGAAGCATGTGCTCCATTGCAACTGTTATAACACTGTGACATGCACATTTCAAAATGACTGAGAAGTGCACCCGTGATGGCTGTCACCCCGCATGGTTCTAGGTAGGCGACAGACGGTGCTAACAGAGCAGCCTCTTTTTCTGTGAGATGCAGGCAGAACAGAAGGCGGCTACACCATGTTAAAAACGCTACATTGGCAGCACAGCTTTTATTCCAACGACAGTGCAAAGGTCCATAATCAAGACATAAATGAAATTTGGCCTGATACCTAGGCATAAACATTTACAACAAAAATGTGTGATGAGTGGAAGCGCAGCTCATAATCTTCAGCCAGAACTACCTAAGCAAGTAAATTCCATAGGCCAGGGCCATCAGGCAAAGTGTGAAACTATAAGGTTCTGGTGAATCTGGCTGCCAATCGCTAGGGTCTTCTGGGCTCGGGCATTGACACGTGCGGGATCCTGTGGGAGGTGGGGATGTATATCCATTGCTAGTCCATGACGTACTGCCACATGATGGAAAGCACAGCCCAGCAGGATAATCCTGGCAGCTTTGTCTGGGGCACTGACACATGTGGGATCCTGTGGGAGGTGGGGACGTATATCCATTGCTAGTCCATGATGTACTGCCACATGATGGAAAGCACAGCCCAGCAGGATAATCCTGGCAGCTTTGTCTGGGGCACTGACACATGTGGGATCCTGTGGGAGGTCAGGACGTATATCCATTGCTAGTCCATGATGTACTGCCACATGATGGAAAACACAGCACAGCAGGATAATCCTGGCAGCTTTGTCTGGGGCACTGACACATGTGGGATCCTGTGGGAGGTGGGGACGTATATCCATTGCTAGTCCATGATGTACTGCCACATGATGGAAAACACAGCATAGCAGGATAATCCTGGCAGCTTTGTCTGGGTCACACATTAAAGCTCCCTCCGTCTTGTCCAAACAGCAAAAGCGGCTTTTAAGAAGGCCAAAGGTGCGTTCAATGACTTTGCGGGTAGCACATAAAGCCTCATTGTATCTCATCTCTGCAGGCGTGTTAGGCATGTGTATGGGGGTGAGAAGCCATGGCCAGCAACCATAACCTAAATCTCCTACACCAATGACATAAGAAACACATTACTGTAAGCTATGTTATAGCCACATGTGACTGCCTACCCACAACATCCAGTAACACAGTGCAAGATAGCCTGGAACATTGCTGAGCCTTAAAGGCTCATTAGTGTTTCCTGACTGCAGTATAGTTAGGAGTTGTCACCTATAGCGCTAACCATCTGATATGTTCATGGGTACAGCATTGGATGTGCATGTGGCACGGATGGCCTAACTGCCCCTTCAAATGTAGCAAAGGGCACAGAGGTGTAGCTGCCAGACAACTGTACAGACCAACATTACAGCTGTGAGACCTGCAGTGAAAGGATTGACCCTTGCTTATATTGTTATAGTGATTGTGTATTGCAGGAGTGCAGGCTGTGCTATATCTCTGGTTGTGGCACAATAGCCTATAGGGGCAATACTAGAGGCCAGCAACACGCAGGGCACAATACTTGGAGTACAGGAGTGCAAGGGTACTGCCTATGTGCCAAATGGCTCGGTATATAATCACAGGTACAGGTAGTGTGCCAGCAGTATGCAGTGTGCAGCCTTACAAATCCTCAGAGCCATTGTAAATGCACCACAGGCAATAATAGGAAAAGGAACATATGGATGAAAAGTACTAGGCACCTAGATACAGCTTCATATTTTATTTTATTTTATTTATTTATTTATTTAAAATTTTTATATACCGGCATTCATGTTGCAAACACATCATGCCGGTTTACATATAACAGGGGTGTACAGTAAACAATTCAATAACCTATTTGTGTAGAAGGAAGCAGTTACAAATAACAAGGTAATAGAACATTACTGACTCCTTTGCCCACAGAACTGCAGCAGGACAGTGAACAAGGCTGTTCAAAAGCCATACATTAACTTTATCACTTACTTAGGACCCCTGACAAGACCATGGCAACCCCACAACTATTACCCCCCTTCTGGGTGATATTGCACACATCCACAATGCATGATACGGAATAGAGAAAAGATAAAGTCTGTTACCTACAAGCCAAGCATCACCGTACAGGCCAGCCTCAAAGTTGTCAAAAAGGCCCGATTGCCTTAGTATAAAGGAGTCATGCGCTCCTCCCGGGTACCTGGCCACCCCCTCCAGAATGTGCATTCCTGCATCACGGACCATTCGCACATTGAGGGAGTGGAAGAGCTTCCTGTTGCGGTTCGCTGCCTCCCTTTCACGTGGGGGAATGATGGCCACATGGGTGCAGTCGATAGCTCCAATGACATTGGGGAAGTGTGCAAAGGCATAAAAAGCTCTCTTCAAGTCCATCAAGTCCCTGCCTGTTGTGAGGAAAGTATGTGTAGCGATGAATGCGGGCCATGACTGCTTCAATGACCTGATCCAGACAGCGTGGAAATGTGCTCTGAGACATTCCTCCCACAACTCCTACTGTGGTTTGGAAGGAGCCGCTGGCAGTGAAATGGACTGCAGCCAACAGCTTGATCATGCCAGGGACGGCGTGGGACCTGGTGGTCGCAGGATCCAGATCAACTCGCAGGTCTTCATATAACTCATGTACAGCCTGAGAGCTGAGACGATACCTGCTGACCACTACGTCCTCAGGCTTGCCCTCCAAGGAAGAACGTGGAGGGAATATACGGTCCCTATTTATCCTCGCCTGGGCCCAGGCATGTGCCCGGCGCTGACCAGGCCTGTGACCCTGCAGGAGTGCAGCCTCTGCCTGCGCTGCTGGTAACTCCCTGTGACATCTTGGATGTGGCCTGTCCTGTTGTTCAGGTTCTCCTGCTTCCACATGCTGTGGTCTGCGATGGGACTGGCGAGGCATGAGGTGGTGGTGTATAAATACATTTGACAGTGAGCAAATGGTCTCAGGAAGGCTCACCTACAAAAACCAAGCATTTTTATTGGTCCAGGAAGGCTGGGAGCTGTTTGGAGTTTTTATCGCATGCAGTATGTGTTGCAGTAATACTGCGGTGTGCGATATCACATGTGATAAGTCCTTAGTGCAAATAAAAAGGTGTAGTTATTTCCTGTGTTAATGAACACATTTTATCACAAACCACGATAGCAGCTCCTACTTTACATTAGCCCTCCCCCAACTCAAAATTTGCCTTGTGATCTGCGGTAAAGCCCTTTTGTGCATGTGTTAACATGTTATCGCACATATTAATGGTGCTTTCGTATGCAATAACACCTTAACGCATGTGAAAATGCCATAACACAATTTGATAAATGACCCAGTAAGTTTGTACCTGAGGCAATGGAGGGCAAAGTGACTTGCCCAAGGTCACAAGGAGCAACAGCAGGACTCAAATCCTGGTCTCCTGGTTCATAGCCACTGCTCTAACCACTAGGCTACTCCTCCCCTTTGCAGTAAGAAAAAATGCATGGGTGTGTAATTTAGGGCAGAGATGTGCTGTATTTATAAACTCACAATACTGCTGTAACCTTACATGCAGAGACTGATACTCACTCTTAGGGTCCCGCAGGCACAGATAATGCAGGCTTTCTGCTCCTACTGTTAGGAACCAGTCCCAGCTATTTACACACACCCAACAAACCAAGCTATTTACACACACTCCCGATAAAAGAAGCTAAAAAATGCTTTTATTAATCACAATGCTGACATCTTTGTTTCAATGTGGACCCTTCAGGGCATTCTTTATGCACCAAGAACCTGTCTGGTTACATTTTTCCTTCTCTTCACATTGTGATGACGTGAACGCTCTTCAAGTTTATTGGTATTGATGGAGGTCCAGTTCCACCTGCCAACAAGGACGTATTGGGGTTTCCCCTCAGGTAGCGTCAATCTCGTCTCGGCCTAGGGTTCATCAATGCAACACTAGCTTGTTTACTTCACCATTTCTGAGATTGGCTATGTGGCTCTGATTTATTTTCCCCAATTGGATTTTTACAGGCATGGTGCAGTTCCTTTAAAGCTTGGCAACCTCCTACACGTATCCAGATCTGTGCTCCCAGATTCTCTTTGCTCGAATCCCATTATTTTAGCTGTGTTCAGCAGGTGTGGAAACTGCTGTGTAGTAGACTTGAGACCCACTGGGAAGTTTCCCCTTATCTCACATTTGCTGGGCACCCCAGGCCTTGATAATCCTTTATTCTCTACCTGGGCAATGAAAGGGTTATCAGGCTTAATACAATTTACACTTATTGATACAGGAGTATCCCATGTGGAAAAACACTGTTGACCATCTTCAACGGGGTATAACGTCCCTAAATCAATGTTTATATCAAAACAAACTATTCTTGAATAGCGCTAAAACTGAGTTATTTTTTAATTCACAGACCTCACTCTATGCCTCAACACGATTCTGTATCCATCAATATCAGCTTCACTACTAATTCACCCATCAAAAGCCTCGGTGCTTGGTTGGATGCCTCTCTCTCATTTCAATCTCAAATTAAATCTGTAATTAAAGCTGGTTTCTATAAGTTACATTTACTTGCTGGTCTACATCACCTATTACATTATCAGGACTTTCTTACCATTATGCGTGCAATTATATTTCCTCACATTGATTATTGTAATAGCTTATATTTAGGCCTTCCAACTAATTCTTTGCATCCTTTGCAATTACTTCTCAATGCTGCCATGAGACTCATCACCAGCTCCAGTCATTTTGATCATATTACTCCTATACTTTAGAAAGTAAAATGGCTCCCTATCCAACAAAGAATTCATTATAAATTCACTATGACTACTTTTAAGCCAGTGAGTAGATGGCTCAGGTAGCTTGGAATAGAGCTCACTAAAAGTGTCTGCTGGTGGGGAAGTGTCACAGCAGGCTGGATCAGGGCACGGTGAGGCTGCACGGCATGCGAAACCATGACACAGAGAAGGGAAACCAAACAATAATAGGGATGGAACGATTCCCCAAAGGGGGAAAGACTAAATAGGTTAGGACTCTTCAGCTTGGAGAAGAGATGGATAAGGGAGATATGATAGAGGTCTATAAAATAATGAGTAGAGTGATACATTTAAAACTAATAAGAGAAAATATTTTTTATTCAACACATAATTAAGCTCTGGAATTCATTACCAGAGGATGTGGTGAAAGATGTTAGTACAGCTGTGTTTAAAAATGTTTGGAAAATGTTATGATCGTTCCTGCCCGCGGTCCCCCGCGAGCAGGCTCACTTACCCCATGCTGTTTCTTTGCCGACGTGGCAGGACGCCGCCGTCGGCCTACCCATGCGGCCCGGAGGCCGCCCTGCATCGTCCTGTTCTTCACGGGCGGAGCCGCGGCCTTCTTCGGGGCTGGGACTGCCCCCGACGCTGCTTTCATCTTCGCGGCACTAAGGCCGCAGCCGCGGGCTGGAGTAGCGGCTGGAGCTGTCCCTGGCGCCTCCTGCAGCGGCTGGAGCCGCTGCCGACGTCGGAGCCTGCGTTCAGGCTCAGCCCTGCCTCCTCTGTCTTCTGTTTCGGTGCAGGCCACTGTCCACGGTCCTGCACAGCTCCCTGCTGCTCTCCTTAGGCGCCAGCGTGCGCCTCTCTTCTAGATTTAAAGGGCCAGACACAGGAAGTGTGCTGGCCCCACCTTGCCATGGGACTTCCTGCTTCAGCCCTATAAAGGGCTGCTCCGTCAGTCTGTTTTTGGCCTTGCATTGTGGTGAACCCTCTGGAGGCTCTCGCCTGCTAGAGTTTGTAAGGTCTTCTGTCTTCGTGGAGCTCCTCGTCTTGTCTGCTTCGTTCCATGTCTTCATGTCTCGGTGTTCCGCCTGAGGTCCCAGTCCATGTTTGATGTCCCGTCATGATCGCCTTCCTCCACATCCTGATGTGTCTTCCTGCCAGGATGTTCTTCCCTTCATCTTTGTCTGCAGTGCTCTTGAGCCGTCTGGTACCTGTGAGGCCGGGAGTCCCTCGGATGAGGTTGTGCCCGAGTGGACCAGCCCACAGGTGGACTGTGTGTCCTGTGCTCCTGAGCCTCCGTTCCTGCCAGCCTTGGGGAAAGCTTCGGATGACACCGGCTCCGTCATTGGAGTTCCTCCTTGCCTGGACCTTTCCTGCGCTGTCCCCTTCTCTTCGTGGTCCGTGACCAGCCTGCAAGGGCTGTGTAGGGCGCACAGTGGGACAGGGTGATCCGCGACTCAGTCCCACGGGTGGCCTGAGTAGGGCGCCCTGAGAGACAGTGCCAATGTCCATGCCTTATGTGTGCTTGTTTCGATGTCAAGTTCCTCGTCCGTGATGCCGTTGCATCAACCCTGCTGTTGTCAAGTTCCTCGTCCGTGATGCCGATGCATCAACCCTGCTGTTGTCAAGTTCCTCGTCCGTGATGCCGCCGCATCGACCATAGCCCTGTCTTCGTGCCAAGGCCTCCATCTGCCCTCAACCTCAGGCCAGGCCTGCTGCTCCATGCTGTTCACAGCAGGTCCAAAAGGGCTCGGAATGGTCGGAGGACCATTCAACTTCCAACATCCTTGGATGTTGGCCTTGGGAGCTTGCCGGCCTGGCAGAGGGTATGACCGTCAGCCATGCGAAGCCACCGTCAACCCTTGGCTCGGCCCGGAAAGTCTGGGTCGGGCTGAAGCCCAAGGGCACACTAAACCACCAGAGTACAACAGAAAGGTTCCTGGTGGAAAAGTCCTTTAACAATCATTAAGGTGGAGTTGCAGAAATCCATTGCTTAATCTTGGGGTAAGCAGCTTGCAATCTCTCTACCCTTTGGGATCCTGTCAGATACTTGTGACCTTGCTTGGCCACTGTTGGAAACAGGATGCTGGGCTTGATATCTTTTGGTCTGACCCAGTATGGCAAATGTTATGTCATATCTCTTGGGTGTGTAGGTCATAATTCTACATCAAAGCACCCTAATTACCTTGTATTTAATGTTGATGAATCGACTCAGAATACCCAATGTCCATAAGAACATAAGAAATTGCCATACTGGGTCAGACCAAGGGTCCATCAAGCCCAGCATCCTGTTTCCAACAGAGGCCAAACCAGGCCACAAGAACCTGGCAAATACCCAAACACCAAGAAGATCCCATGCTACTGATGCAATTAATAGCAGTGGATATTCCCTAAGTAAACTTGATTAATAGCAGTTAATGGACTTCTCCTACAAGAACTTATCCAAACCTTTTTTAGACCCAGCTACACTAACTGCACTAACCACATCCTCTGGCAACAAATTCCAGAGTTTAATTGTGTGTTGAGTGAAAAGGAATTTTCTCCGATTAGTCTTAAATGTGCTACATGCTAACTCCATGGAGTGCCCCCTAGTCCTTCTATTATCTGAAAGAGTAAATAACCAATTCACTTTTACCCGTTCTAGACCTCTCATGATTTTAACGACCTCTATCATATCTCACCTCAGCCGTCTCTTCTCCAAGCTGAACAGCCCTAACCTCTTCAGCCTTTCCTCATAGGGGAGCTGTTCCTTCTCCTTTATCATTTTGGTCATCCTTCTCTGTACCTTCTCCATCACAACTATATTTTTTTGAGATGTGGTGACCAGAATTGTACACAGTTTTCCCCGCTGGGGAAGGCGGGGAAGGCACCTCGGAGCCGGTCAGCACTTTTTCTTTCCTCCCCTCAGCATGGCCCGGGCGGTGCTGGCCGGCCCCTTCACCGTCTTTGGTGGGAACGGTGGCCATGTTGGATTCCCAGCGCGGCAATTCTCCAGACCCAGAGGAGGAGGGAAGGGATTCTCGGGGTGCCTCTCCCCCGAATTTGTCACTGGTAAAGTCCCTCCCTGACCAGGGCTCCTCAGCTGCCTCCGTTTCCGCCCCCCCCCCCCCCCCCCCCCGGGCATGCCGATGTTTTCTCCTGACTTTATTTTACTTATGCACAGCGCATATTTACATCGTCTGGAAGCTTCCAGTGGGCCGCCCACGGGTCCACCTCCCGCTAAATCACCGCGCTTCATGGCTGTGCCACAAGGCCCCCCTGATGCAGTGGGGGCGGTACCTGGAGCCCTCTGAGGGGGTCTCCCTCCACACCGTTCCTTCCTTCCTGCCCAAGGTAGTATCGGCCTTCCACTTGAACCAGATGGTTGAGCTTCCGTCCTTCGCATCCGACGAACCAAGGTCTCTCCATCTCTTGGATGTCAAGCGCACGTTGCTCCGCTACTTGGAGGTCACGAATGACTTCCGGGTCTCCGATCATCTGTTCGTGCTCTGGTCGGGCCCGAAGAAAGGCTCCCAGGCCTCGAAGACGACGATTGCGAGATGGCTAAAGGACGCCATTTCCTCGTCTTACATCGGAGCGGGGCGGATTCCCCCTCGCGGCGTCATAGCTCATTCTATTCGTTCACAAGCAGCCTCCTGGGCAGAGGTGCGGTCTGTTTCCTCTCGGGAAATCTGCCGTGCGGCAACCTGGAATTCGCTGCACACTTTCACAAGACATTATCGTCTACATTATCGTCGACAGCCTCTGGACACTTTGGCGACCAGGTTCTCCGAGCAGGACTTTCAGGGACCCTCCCAGAGTAGGGAAGCTTGGGTACATCCCACCGTCTGGACTGATCCTGGTACGTACAGGGAAAAGAAAATTATTCCTTACCTGCTAATTTTCGTTCCTGTAATACCAAGGATCAGGTCCAAGAAAGCAAAGGGGTAGGCGATCTATGATACCGTTCGGTAAACACACAAGAATAGATGTCTGATTCTTTTTCCAAAGCTTTATTGATGCAGAGACGTGTCAAATAAAAATCGCCCGATTCAGGCCGAGTTTCGCAGCTCTTTAGCCGCTGCCTCAGGGGCTCCAATATTCAAATCAGTGATACGATCTCATCCAATCATTTGCAATGTTATGCCAGCTGTACAGAGGTAACTTGTGCACGAATATTCAGAACGCCAGCCAGCACAACAGACTGCAGTCTCCGCTTACATGAGCTGCGAAACTCGGCCTGAGTCGGGCGATTTTTATTTGACACGTCTCTGCATCAATAAACTTTGGAAAAAGAATCAGGCATCTATTCTTGTGTGTGTACCAAGGATCAGTCCAGACACCCACCTCTATTGGGTTCTTGGCTTTTCCCTGCTTGGATTGCTACTTTCTCTCTGAAGAATGCTGTCTCTCTTTCATCTTTCACGTCTCTGTTCACAGCTCTCTACAAGTTGGCAGTTCTTGCCGCGAGTTGACTTACATGTTGAACTTGTTGTTTAGTATCTGTTATGGTTAAGTATACTTGATCCAGGCTGCTTCCTCAGTGTTCTGTTGTTGGGCTTTGATATACTTTATACTGAGCTCCTGCAGAGGGTGCACTGGTTTATATGCCAACACCCTTCGAAGTCTGTTCTGACTCCATCTGCTGGACGGGGGACATAACCCACCATCTGGATTGATCCTTGGTACTACAGGAACGAAAATTAGCAGGTAAGGAATAATTTTCTTATTTGTGAG
Source organism: Rhinatrema bivittatum (assembly GCF_901001135.1). NCBI lineage: Eukaryota > Metazoa > Chordata > Amphibia > Gymnophiona > Rhinatrematidae > Rhinatrema > Rhinatrema bivittatum. The sequence goes on along the minus strand of NW_021820455.1, from coordinate 630,771 downwards.
GCAAGACTTGCCTTGGGTAAAGCGATGCTGACTTTGTTCCATTAAATCTTGTCATTCTAATGTTCTGTGATTTTTATCTTTAGAACACTTTCCACTATTTTTCCTGGCACTGAAGTCAGGATAACCGGTCTGTAGTTTCCCGGATCGTCCCTGGAGCCCTTTTTAAATATTGGAGTTACATTAGCCATCTCCTATTAGGACCTTGACACTCAGTATCAGGGCTCTGAATGTGGATCTGCAGGGCACTGGAAGCCAGTGTAAGGGTCTTACTGGTCTGGGGATGTGCATAGGGACAGTCTCTCTCTCTCCAGTAGTTATGTCTGTCTCCTCTTAGGACCTTGACATTCAGTATCAGGGCTCTGAATGTGGATCTGCAGGGCACTGGAAGCCAGTGTAAGGGTCTTACTGGTCTGGGATGTTCATAGGGACAGTCTCTCTCTCTCTCCTCTCTCTCTCTCTCTCCAGTAGTTACGTCTGTCTCCTCTTAGGACCTTGACATTCAGTATCAAGGCTCTGAATGTGGATCTGCAGGGCACTGGAAGCCAGTGTAAGGGTCTTACTGGTCTGGGATGTTCATAGGGACAGTCTCTCTCTCTCTCCTCTCTCTCTCTCTCCAGTAGTTACGTCTGTCTCCTCTTAGGACCTTGACACTCTGTATCAGGGCTCTGAATGTGGATCTGCAGGGGACTAGAAGCCAGTGTGGTTGTGTAGCTCTGGTATGATATGGCCATGCAGCTTGCATTATTATGTCTGCCATGCAGTAGAGTTTTAATGATTTGGAGTTTGCAGAGGGCCCTATCTTGTAAAACTCTTGTAGAGAGCATTAAAGTAATCCAGCCGTGTAGTTAAACAGAGAGGACCTCTGAATGACCACTAGGGATGATGAAGCTGAATAATTGACTAGATGGTGTGGAGGGGTCCTTTTCTGCTGTCATGTTTCTGTTTTAGAACATAAAAACATACCATACTGGGTCAGACCAAGTGTCCATCAAGCCCAGCATCCTGTTTCCAACAGTGGCCAATCCAGGCCATAAGAACCTGGCAAGTACCCAAAAACTAAGTCTATTCCATGTAACCATTGCTAATGGCAGTGGCTATTCTCTAAGTGAACTTAATAGCAGGTAATGGACTTCTCCTCCAAGAACTTATCCAATCCTTTTTTAAACACAGCTATACTAACTGCACTAACCACATTCTCTGGCAACATATTCCAGAGCTTAATTGTGCGTTTGTTTATAGCTGGCCCTGTCCAGCAGGAATCCAAAGCTTTTTACCTGTGATGTTAGCAGGAGCTCAGAGAATTTGAATGGGATTTTCAGATCAGGGATGTCTCTGTGCATATTTTATACCCACACAATCTCTGTTTTGTTTGAGTTCAGATGGGGTTTGTTGTTTTTAGTCTATTCTGGGATGGCTGTAACACAGGTACTTAGCTTTTTTATAGCTGTTTGTAAGTTCAGGTCCATGGGAAGAATGAGCTGCACATCATCTGCACAGATGTTTGCTTTTACATCAAAGGATCGAGCAGCTGTGCATGTAGATTTAGGTAAATGTTGACAAGGACTGGAGATAGTAAACAGCCCTACGGACTCCACATTCTTGACTATTGGGTGCAGTTCTGGTCACCACATCTCACAAACAGATATAGAAGGACTAGGGGGCATTCCATGAAGTTAGCAAGTTGCACATTTAAGACTAATCGGAGAAAATTCTTTTTCACTCAACGCACAATTAAACTCTGGAATTTGTTGCCAGAGGATGTGGTTAGTGCAGTTAGTGTAGCTGTGTTCAAAAAAGGTTTGGATAAGTTCTTGGAGGAGAAGTCCATTACCTGCTATTAAGTTCACTTAGAGAATAGCCACTGCCATTAGCAACGGTAACATAGAATAGGCTTAGTTTTTGGGTACTTGCCAGGTTCTTATGGCCTGGATTGGCCACTGTTGGAAACAGGATGCTGGGCTTGATGGACCCTTGGTCTGACCCAGCATGGCAATTTCTTATGTTCTTAACACAGGTTTACTCACTACTCCCTCCATTAAGGAAGTACATCGAGTCTTCGCAAGATAACTCGCTGCATTTATAGCAGGCCCTCACCTTTGGAACAACCTCCCAGCCTCTCTCAGAACTGACCACTCGACGCCTTCCTTCCAAAAGAATCTCAAAACATGGCTCTTCCGGAAAGCATTCCCTCCAGATAGCTAATTTCTGCCACCCCCTGCCCTGGCTCTGCCAATTCCCTTCTCTGCCACTGTACATAGTAAGAAAGGAGGTACAGGAGGGCGGAAGGCAGAGCTTGCATCTTTACCTCTTGATCCACTGCCCAATGAAAGGAGGTACAAAAGGGAAGAAGGCAGAGCTTGCATCTTTACCTCTTGATCCACTGCCCAAAGAAAGGAGGTACAGGAGGGAGGAAGGCAGAGCTTGCATCTTTACCTCTTGATCCACTGCCCAAAGAAAGGAGGTACAGGAGGGAGGAAGGCAGAGCTTGCGTCTTTACCTCTTGATCCACTGCCCAAAGAAAGGAGGTACAGGAGGGAGGAAGGCAGAGCTTGCGTCTTTACCTCTTGATCCACTGCCTAAAGAAAGGAGGTACAGGAGGGTGGAAGGCAGAGCTTGCATCTTTACCTCTTGATCCACTGCCCAAAGAAAGGAGGTACAGGAGGGAGGAAGGCAGAGCTTGCGTCTTTACCTCTTGATCCAGTGCCCAAAGAAAGGAGGTACAGGAGGGAGGAAGGCAGAGCTTGCGTCTTTACCTCTTGATCCACTGCCCAAAGAAAGGAGGTACAGGAGGGAGGAAGGCAGAGCTTGCGTCTTTACCTCTTGATCCACTGCCTAAAGAAAGGAGGTACAGGAGGGTGGAAGGCAGAGCTTGCATCTTTACCTCTTGATCCAGTGCCCAAAGAAAGGAGGTACAGGAGGGAGGAAGGCAGAGCTTGCATCTTTACCTCTTGATCCAGTGCCCAAAGAAAGGAGGTACAGGAGGGAGGAAGGCAGAGCTTGCATCTTTACCTCTTGATCCAGTGCCTAAAGAAAGGAGGTACAGGAGGGTGGAAGGCAGAGCTTGCATCTTTACCTCTTGATCCTCTGCCCAAAGAAAGGAGGTACAGGAGGGCGGAAGGCAGAGCTTGCGTCTTTACCTCTTGATCCCCTGCCCAAAGAAAGGAGGTACAGGAGGGCGGAAGGCAGAGCTTGCATCTTTACCTCTTGATCCACTGCCCAAAGAAAGGAGGTACAGGAGGGAGGAAGGCAGAGCTTGCGTCTTTACCTCTTGATCCATTGTCCAAAGAAAGGAGGCACAGGAGGGTGGAAGGCAGAGCTTGCATCTTTACCTCTTGATCCAGTGCCCAAAGAAAGGAGGTACAGGAGGGAGGAAGGCAGAGCTTGCATCTTTATCTCTTGATCCAGTGCCCAAAGAAAGGAGGTACAGGAGGGAGGAAGGCAGAGCTTGCATCTTTACCTCTTGATCCAGTGCCCAAAGAAAGGAGGTACAGGAGGGAGGAAGGCAGAGCTTGCATCTTTACCTCTTGATCCAGTCCCCAAAGAAAGGAGGTACAGGAGGACGGAAGGCAGAGCTTGCATCTTTACCTCTTGATCCAGTGCCCAAAGAAAGGAGGTACAGGAGGGAGGAAGGCAGAGCTTGCGTCTTTACCTCTTGATCCACTGCCCAAAGAAAGGAGGTACAGGAGGGCGGAAGGCAGAGCTTGCATCTTTACCTCTTGATCCAGTGCCTAAAGAAAGGAGGTACAGGAGGGAGGAAGGCAGAGCTTGCATCTTTACCTCTTGATCCACTGCCCAAAGAAAGGAGGTACAGGAGGGAGGAAGGCAGAGCTTGCATCTTTACCTCTTGATCCACTGCCCAAAGAAAGGAGGTACAGGAGGGAGGAAGGCAGAGCTTGCATCTTTACCTCTTGATCCACTGCCCAAAGAAAGGAGGTACAGGAGGGAGGAAGGCAGAGCTTGCATCTTTACCTCTTGATCCAGTGCCTAAAGAAAGGAGGTACAGGAGGGTGGAAGGCAGAGCTTGCATCTTTACCTCTTGATCCACTGCCGAAAGAAAGGAGGCACAGGAGGGAGGAAGGCAGAGCTTGCGTCTTTACCTCTTGATCTACTGCCCAAAGAAAGGAGGTACAGGAGGGTGGAAGGCAGAGCTTGCGTCTTTACCTCTTGATCCACTGCCCAAAGAAAGGAAGTACAGGAGGGAGGAAGGCAGAGCTTGCATCTTTACCTCTTGATCCAGTGCCTAAAGAAAGGAGGTACAGGAGGGTGGAAGGCAGAGCTTGCATCTTTACCTCTTGATCCACTGCCGAAAGAAAGGAGGCACAGGAGGGAGGAAGGCAGAGCTTGCATCTTTACCTCTTGATCTACTGCCCAAAGAAAGGAGGTACAGGAGGGTGGAAGGCAGAGCTTGCGTCTTTACCTCTTGATCCACTGCCCAAAGAAAGGAGGTACAGGAGGGAGGAAGGCAGAGCTTGCGTCTTTACCTCTTGATCCCTGGCCAAAGAAAGGAGGTACAGGAGGGAGGAAGGCAGAGCTTGCGTCTTTACCTCTTGATCCACTGCCCAAAGAAAGGAGGTACAGGAGGGAGGAAGGCAGAGCTTGCGTCTTTACCTCTTGATCCACTGCCCAAAGAAAGGAGGTACAGGAGGGAGGAAGGCAGAGCTTGCGTCTTTACCTCTTGATCCACTGCCCATAGAAAGGAGGTACAGGAGGGCGGAAGGCAGAGCTTGCGTCTTTACCTCTTGATCCACTGCCCAAAGAAAGGAGGTACAGGAGGGAGGAAGGCAGAGCTTGCATCTTTACCTCTTGATCCACTGCCCAAAGAAAGGAGGCACAGGAGGGTGGAAGGCAGAGCTTGCATCTTTACCTCTTGATCCCCTGCCCAAAGAAAGGAGGCACAGGAGGGTGGAAGGCAGAGCTTGCATCTTTACCTCTTGATCCACTGCCCAAAGAAAGGAGGTACAGGAGGGAGGAAGGCAGAGCTTGCATCTTTACCTCTTGATCCACTGCCCAAAGAAAGGAGGTACAGGAGGGTGGAAGGCAGAGCTTGCATCTTTACCTCTTGATCCACTGCCCAAAGAAAGGAGGTACAGGAGGGTGGAAGGCAGAGCTTGCATCTTTACCTCTTGATCCACTGCCCAAAGAAAGGAGGTACAGGAGGGCGGAAGGCAGAGCTTGCAGCTTAAAATTCCTGCCTGTTTGTGTTGTATGAGTAGCGATGATGCTTCCTGATTCTACTGCAATTTCCAGCCATGCACTTTCTGGAATCTGTTAGGTTGCAAGACCTGAGGTGGCATGGGTTTACCAAAATTAAATCTTTTCAAATGAATCTGTTCTATTTCGCTGAGTTGGTGAGCATCCAGTTGTATGAAGGTGGAGATCTAGATGTTGTGTACTTGGATTGCAGCAAATCATTTGTACATGTCAGCATAGGAGATTTACAATGAAATTGAGCACCCTTGGTTTGGGAATTATACTAACAAACTGGGTTAGAAGCTCGCTAATTGGTAGAGGATAATGTAATTGGAGTTTTTGAGTTGTTACTTGTGTTTTGCCTCAGGGATCAGTCCTTTGACCGGTTCAGCAAAGGTTTATCTTCTTCGTTTCATAGCAAAATCTATAACAGGGTGGACAACAAGGAAGGGGTAAGAATCATGAGGAGGAAACATAGTGAAGCTCACAGAATGGTCTAAGGGGTTGCAGCTAAGATTTAATGCAAAAAAATGCAGAGTCATGAATTTAGTTGAAAAACCCCAAGGGAGAGGTACAGCATTGGGAGTGAAATTCTTCTAACAACAAAAGAAGAGCAGGATCTGGGGTGATGGTATCTGATGATGTTAAGATGTCTAATTAGTAGATAAAGCGATGGTAAAAGCCAGAAAGATGTTTGGCTGCTTAGGGACAGGAATGGTCAGAAGAAAGAAGGAGGCAATATTGCCCCTGTCTAGGTCCCTGGTGAGACCTCACTCTGAATACTGCGTACAGTTCTGGAGACCGCACCTTCAAAAGGATATAAACAGGATGGAGTCACTCCCGAGGGAGGCTACCAAGATGGTCAGTGGTCTTCTTTCTAAAGCAAATGGGGATAGACTTAAAAATCTAAACATGTACACCCTGGAGGAAAGGCGAAATAGGGAGATAGTATAGAGGGATTCAAATATCTCAAAGCTTTCCATGCACAGGAGGTGAGCCTCTTTCAATGGAATGAAGGCTCTAGAATGAGGGATCTTCAGATTAGGGTAGAAAGGGGTAGACTCAGGAATAATTTTAGGAAGTATTTCTTTACAGAGAGGGAAATGGATGTATGGAACAGCCTCCCAGTGGAGTGGAGGAAACAAAACCAGTAACTGAATTCAAGAAAGCATGGGATAAACCCAGGGGATCTCTGAGGGCGTGATGGGAATTGTGAAGGTAAATTAGTTGGGCCGATGGGCAGACTAGATAGAACATATGTTCTTTTTCTGCCGTCACATTTCTATGATTAATAGTATGCAGAGGGAAAGAAGGTTAACTAACTCGCTGACAAGTATTTGCAAAGAATTTGAACTTTCAGTCCAAGCCCCATAACTATTCAGGGTGAGGTTTTTAGCAGAGGAAGGTTCAGAGAAACAGAAACAGAGAGAGACGGAGAGGCCAGGACTGAGAGAGAGAGACTCTGACTAGTACAGAGAGTTTCAGAGTTGCAAGAGCTGTGGAAGAAAGTCTTCAAGAGAAGTTGGTGAGTGAGAGGCAATGAAAGGCAGTCTGCCAGCACGTTGACATCTTGCTCCTAAGACGCTGAGACTTTGCTGCAGGCACTGACACTGCTGTTGCTGTCTTGAAGTGAAGGAATAAAATTCACCGTTGGGTTGTAAGTAGAAGGACAAATCATATTTTCTGGGTGTTAAGTATTTCCTAGAGTTACCTGAAGGATAGCCGGGATCCATCTGTACTGAAAATGAGTAATTCAGAAAGGATCTTGATGTAAGTTATATTTACAAAGGTGAAAGGAGTAAGAGAAGTCTGTGAAAGGTTCGTACGTTTTCGATGTTCATCCCAAATTCCAGACGGAGGAATCCTTGGGAGGGGTGATAGGGGCGACTGCCCGGGATCCTGCACTTTGGGGGGTCCCTGCACTGCTGTAGTAGCCCCGCCCCCCAGCACTATAATTTACTGTCAACTTGGGGATGGAGCCCCTCAGGTCAGCGTTCTGGGGCCCTGCTGTGGCTGATTCGTCCTTGGCCTCGCACACCCCTAAGGTGAGCCCTGATCCCAAGGCGGGTGCAGTACGAGCTAAAAGTGGAAATTCAATGGAACTTCTCAGGGTACATTTTACACCCAGGAAGGATTTTCATTTGGTTTAAAGGAAATTTGTGCTCTGTAGGGACGAGAGAAAGTGTGAGCTGAAACCTGAAAGGAGCATTTAATGCCCCATAAAGAGGGAAAAGTGAATGATAAAGGTGTGAAGGTGTCAGGTGCTGATGTGTTGAATCCATGTATTTGTGTTTCCTCATGATTTATCTCTTCCTAACACTGAGCACTCTTTGTTGTGTGAAAGACACTGAACCTCTCCTTCCATCCTCAGTGGCAGAGACTGCACTTGTGTGAATAGCACTAACGTGATTTATTGCCAAACAGAAAACAGAAAGTGATTGTCACATATTAACGTCTGCCTAGGACTGAGCTTCCAAAAATGGATACCCCCAATTTTTAATTTACCTCTTGTGCCTGCCTCGGGGCAGGCGCAGGTTGCGCACGCTGGCATCCTGCCGGCACACGATCTCCCGGCACAGCGGCAAATGGCCGCTGTGCCTGGGGCCTCTAGCCCCGCCCCACCTCCAGATCACCCCACCCCATCCCTGCCCTGCATCCTCCCCTTTCTCGAGGCCCCGGGACTTCACACGTGTAGCCGGGCCTTTGAAAATAGGCCCAGCGTGTGTAAGGCCACCTACGTACGTAAATCCCCGGGATCTATGCACGTAGGTGTTTTAAAATCCGACCCTTATTGTGAACCTGATAGTGGATGTCTAAATAGTCTGCAACATCTGTCATGCAACATGAGTGACTCTTTAAAATATGTTAACTCAATTATTCCAAGCACTGAACAACACTAAACCATATACACACTTTGGAAACAATTCAGTTATATTTAAAGGAGTCTCAAGAAACAATACCCCACTACTTAATTTAAAGCTGACCAGACACAAGTTTATTATAAAGATAAGTTGGCAATCATCTTGCACGTCAGCCATTAGTAACTGGCTGTTAGAGAATGCTCTGGTTCTTCATCTGGCCAGAAGGACTGCCTAACATTTCTATTGGTGGTATTAACATCGAATATGCCAATCAATTTCAGAATTCGGGGCTCTTTTTTGATCCCCTTATTGTCGTGTAGAAAACAAATAAATTTGGTTCTATCTTCAGGATACTTTAAGTTAAAACAACTAAGACATATTAGGCCTTTAATTGATCTGTCTGATTTTAGTACTTTTGTTCAGGTGTTCGTTATGACAATTCTTGACTATTGTAACTCTTTGTATGTAGGAATTCCTAAAAATAGATTGTGAGCAATTCAGCTCCTTCAGAATTTGACTGCTAGGCTGGTTTTGAATGTCCCTAGGCAAGATCTTGTGAAACCTTTTTTGCGCCATCTTCATTGGTTGCCTGAGGATTACATTTTAAGATTTTCACCCTTAGATTCAAGTCAATTCATGATATGGCCCCAATATATTTAGTAAATGTATTCAAAGAGTATGTTCCCAAATGGGTATTGCGATCAGCTGATAAGAAACTTCTTGTTTTGTCTTCAAATAAGGATGTTCATTTACAAGTTACAAGGTCATGGGGTCTATCTTTTGAGGTATTGCTCTGTGGAATAATTTATCAATGGAGATAAGAGAGCTTTCTGATTTAAAATTGTATCATAAGACTGTTAAGGTAACATTATTTAGAGAGGATTTTAAGTATTTTTTATTATTATTTTATTACTGATTGTTTATTGCTTTGTTTGTTTTATGATAATTTTTATTTGTATTTTGTAATCCACCTAGCATGACACAGTTATTATTGTTGCGAAGCGACCCGTGGCTGGTGCCACTAGCCGCCTCTTACCTCGCGGCCTGGAGGCCGCAGAAGACAGGGCCTCTCCCGTAGCCTGGAGGCCATTCTTCAGCCTGCGTCTCTCACGGCATGGTGCCGCCGACATTCCGTGGCCCAGAGGCCACCTGAAGCCTTCCTCTTCGCGGCTGTAGCTACCGTGAACTGGCTCCCTTCACCGCAGCAGGAGCCGCGGACTTGAGACTTTCTGCGGCCAGGAGGCTGCCCCGGAGCTCCTCCCTTCAGCGGCAGGGACACCGCCATTCGTTGGGGCCTGCGCTGAGGCCCAGCTTCCTCCTGCTCCTCTCTGGCACAGGGCGCCGCTGTCCAGGGCCCTGCAGTCCTGCCCAGCTCTCTCTAGGGGTGGGCCCGCATCTTCCTTCCGGATTTAAAGGGCCCGCGGCTGGATCTGACCCGGGCCCCTCCTGTAAGCTCCTCCCTGGGTGTTGGTCCTTCAGCCCTATATAAGGACTCAGGCTCCATTCAAACTTTGCCTTGGCAAGGAGTAAGTTCTCCTTAGGACTTGTGCTCCGTGCTTTTGCATGGCATCTTCGTCTTGGGATCCCTTGATGTTCCGTGTTCCGGTTGATGTTCCGTGTTCTGGTTGATGTTTCATGTTCCCATCCAGATGTCCATGTTCCTGTCTGAGGTCTCCAGAGGCTCTGCTGTCCTGTCCCTGCGTGGTCCAGGACCATCCCTGCTGGGGGTGTGTAGGGCGCTTGGTGGGATTCCAGCGGTCTTTGCCGAGGTGCCTTCATGTTCTTGTTCCTGGACTTCTGGAGGGGCTGTCGCCTCCCTGAGCTTCCCTGCTGCTCTTCATTGAGTGTCCTCGAGCTGTGGGCAGGCCGCTCTCTTTTCAGAGGTTCTGGACTTTTACTCTCTTGATTTTAGCCTGCCCTCTGAGTTCCTGGGTTCCGGATCTCACCTCTCTGCAGCCCATCCTCCGTCCAACCTCTCTGACCTGTTCCGTCAGGCCTACGAGGCTCCTTCCAAGATGGTGATCACCCTGAGTTCTGACCGGATATCTTCACTCTGAGTTTTAGCCTCGTCATATTGTTCCTTGACTTCCAAGTCTTCGTCTCATCCATTCCAGTTCCAAGTCTTCGTCTCATCTGTTCCAGCATCCAAGTCTTCCTCTCATCTGTTCCAGCATCCAAGACTTTGTATCATCTGTTCCTAGCTCCAGTGACTATGGCCTACGTTACTCCCAGATGAGGCTCTGTCTCACCACAATGGCACACACCACTCGTTCTGCAATGGGGAGCGCCCCCTACCGCTCGCTCCCATCACATTGAAACAGATTGCCAAGGCCAGGTGTCCGGTGGGACAATCCTTGTCCCAGGTCTTGTTCTTGGACTTTCTTCCAATCCCCAGAAAAAAAAGATTATTTTTTGGACTTCTTTTTTCCACGAACTGCAGGAGGCACCTGCACCTACGAGTCCTAGTTCCAAGTTCCTCGTCATCACCTACCTCCTCAAGGAGGGGAGAGGACCCCCTTTTAGTGGGCTGTTGTTGCAATGTGGCCCGTGGCTGGTGCCACAAGCCGTCTCTTATCTTGTGGCCTGGAGGTCACAGAAGTTAGGGCTTCTCCCGCAGCCTGGAGGCCATTCTTTGGCTTGCCTCTCTCGCAGCATGGTGCTGCCGACTTTCTGCTTCCATTCCATGGCCCGGAGGCCACCTGAAACCTTCCTCTTCGCGACTGTATCTGCCACGAACCGGCTCCCTTCACCGCAGCAGGAGCCGTGAAATTGAATCTTTATGTGGCCAGGAGGCCACCCTGGAGCTCCTCCCTTCAGCAGCAGGAACGCCGCCATTCGTCTGGGACTGCGCTGAGGCCCAGCTTCCTCCTGATCCTCTCTGCCACAGGACACCACTTTCCAGGGTCCTGGAGTCCTACCCAGCTCTCTCTAGGGGCAGGCCCTCATCTTCCTTCTGGATTTAAATTGCCCGTGGCTGGATCCGCCCTGGGCCCCTCCTGCAAGCTCCTTCCTGGGCATTGGTCCTTCAGCCCTATCTAAGGGCTGAGGCTCCATTCCAACTTTGCCTTGGCAAGGAGTAAGTTCTCCTTAGGACTTCTGCTCCATGCTCTTACCTGGCATCTTCGTCTTGGGATCCCTTGATGTTCCGTGTTCCGGTTGATGTTCCGGTAGATGTTCCGTGTTCCAGTCCAAATGTCCGTGTTCCTGTCTGAGGGCCCCAGAGGCTCCGCTGTCCCATCCCTGCATGGTCCGCGACCAACCCCGCTGGGTTGTATAGGGCACACAGTGGCCAAGTGGCCCGTGACCATCCCTGCTGGGGTATGTAGGGCACTCAGTGGGATTCCAGTGGTCTTCACCGAGGAGTCGTCATGTTCTTGTTCCTGGACTTCTAGTGGGGCTGTCATCTTCCCTGATCTTCCCCGCTGCTCTTCATTGAGTGTTCTCGAGCTATGGGCAGCCCGCTCTCTTTTCAGAGGTTCTCGACTTTTACTCTCTTGATTTTAGCCTGCCCTCTGAGTTCCTAGATTCCAGATCTCACCTCCCTGTGGCCCATCCTCTGTCCAACCTCTCTGGCCTGTTCCATCAGGCCTTCGAGGCTCCTTCCAAGGTAGGGATCGCCCTGAGTTCTGACCGGATACCTTCGCTCTGAGTTTTAGCCTCGTCATATTGTTCCTTGATTTCAAAGTCTTCTTCTTATCTGTTCCAGTTCCAAGTCTTCGTCTCATCTGTTCCAGCATCCAAGTCTTCGTGTCATCTGTTCCTAGCTCCAGTGACTATGGCCTACTTTACTCCCAGATGAGGCTCCATCTCACCGCAAGGGCACACACCACACATTCTGCAATTGGGAGCGCCCCCTAACGCTCCCTTCCATCTAATTACAACAATTATAGGAAGTATAAAAGCCTTATAAATAAATAAATAAATAAATAAATAAATAAATAATTATCTTAACAAGTGATGATATCCTGCAAAGTATTCTAAATCTCCACTTGATGTTATGATAAAAGATTTATTCACTGCCGAGTGAATTGAGGTTAGAGAATAATTTCCAAACTTTTAACAAGATTCTGAAAACCAGGCTATTCAAACAGGCGATCGGTGAATAAGCATGATGTCATATATTCCTGGATCGAAGAGCATAGAGTGGCCTTTTTTTTTTCTTGAATATGTTTATTTTTATGCGATTCAATTTTATGTACTGATTATATTATATCCCATCTTTTAATAGTAGTTTTTAATTCTTATGTATGTTTTTTAAATATTTAATGTATTTATATATTATGCTTATAAACTGGTATGATTGGTCCAGAATATCGATATATAAAATTTAATAATTAATAAATAAAATACATTATTATAATTTAGCATATATCCTTTAACTCCAAACAGAATAGCATGACTTCTTTCTTTGAATTCTAATACTATTTATTTATTTATTTATATTCTTTTAATATACCGATGCTCAAGACCATGTCTTATCGTACCGGTTTACAATAAACTAGGGGGATACAACCGTTAACCGTTAACAAGGAGAGCAAAAAGTTACATTATAACAGGGAAAATACTAATACTAATAAAATACTAATACTAATACTAATAAAAAGAATAAATATTTCAAAACAGCTGACGAATAGAACATCCAATAATTTAAACCTCATGCAAATTTCTAAAATTTTCCCAAGCACCAATTTAATATTTCAGAACAGCAAACATCAAATAAAACCCAATAATTAAAACAAATAAGGATTAGAAAATTCCCTTGCTCTCCAAGTTTGACTTCCGGAAACATTTCAACACTGAATCGCTACTCCTCACTCTATCTGACCACCTCTTTAGAGGCATGGGCCAAGGTCACAGTTACCTCCTCGCTCTCCTTGATATCTCTGCGGTCTTCGACACCATCAGCCATAATCACCTCCTTGCCCATCTGGAAAGCATTGGCATTACAGGCCTAGCCCTTGCCTGGTTCAAATCCTACCTCTTGAATAGAAAGTTCTCTGTTAAAATCGGTGACACCATATCCGCCCCCCACCCATTACAACAAGGAGTCCCACAAGGTTCATCACTTTCATCCATCCTTTTCAACATCTACCTTACCCCACTTTGCTAGCTCCTCTCTGATCTCAAACTAAAGTTCTATCTTTATGCGGATGATGTCCAGATCATCATATCTATTCACAACTCTATCTCTGATGCTCTAAAGCACTGGGAAAACTGCCTCACAGCCATCAACTCCCTGTTTACCAACCTCCACCTTGCACTCAATACTAACAAAACCGAACTTCTACTTATCTCCTCCACTCTTCCCCTCCCCCCCCCCATCCAATTGTAACCATCTCTTTTTGGTCAGTAAGGAGGTCCAGACAACTGATCCGTAAAGATAGACTTTTATTGCCAGCAAGATGCAGCTAAGACAAAGGCTTAGTACAACTGCATGCCACGCCCCCTTAGGAGCAAACTTTTATGCACTTTACAATTCTTATCTTTCACACATGCGTTCTACTAACTGCTGAGCAAACATTTTACAAACTGCTGATCAAGCATTTGCTAGCGTGGTCTTCTAATAGGCGTAGCTTACAATCAGACTTATAGTGTCGTCATTTAATTGACGTGTTAGACATTTTATAGCAATCATCGTATTAATACAATACAAATTATTAAAAACACAAAATGGCGGTGCGTTCTACTGAATGTCAGTACGTAAGCACGTATTTGCGTAGTGCGTGTTATTGCATTCCAAATGTTAATACATTCAATATGGCTGTGCGTTTCACTGCTGGCATGGTTAGACAAAGTTCTTCAGATCTCTCGTACAGCGATAGTCCATAAAATTGAACTCCTTCACAATGACCCCCAAGCTTAACATCACCACTGCTCAACCATTCGTAAGGAATCTTGGAGTCCTCTTCGATCAACAATTAAGCATGAAGAAATACGTTAACTCCATACTTAAAGAAGGTTTTTTCAAACTCAATGTCCTAAAAAAACTCAAACCACTACTATACACCCAAGATTTCCGCACAGTGATCCAAGCCACTATCTCCTCCAAATTGGACTACTGTAACTCACTCTTCCTAGGGCTCCCCTACCCAACGATAAAACCGCTACAAATGATGCAAAATGCAACAGCAAGAATCATCTCAAATACCCGTAAATATGAACATATCACCCCCATCCTCAGAGAGCTACACTGGCTCCCTATCCTCTCCCGTATCCTCTACAAAACTCTGACCATTGTACATAAATCCATCCATGCTCACAACTCCAACTGGCTAGACATTCCTTTTAGCTCTCACCAGTCTACCCGGCCCACTAGAACTGCTACTAAAGGCACCCTACTTGTATCCTCACTTAAAACAGCCCACCTCTCTTCCACACGTGATCGTGCCCTCTCAATTGCTGGCCCCTCACTCTGGAACTCCCTGCCTCCAAACCTGTATCTCGAAACATGTACCTTCAAATTTAAAAAGAAGTTAAAAACCTGGTTATTTAAACGAGCCTATCCGGAATAGTCTTCCACACAAAATGTCTTCCCATGTGCTTCTATATCATGAAACTACTTTCCTTATGTTAAGGATATCTATGTCCACTTGTTGTTGTTAACCTATACTTCCACGCTACTCTTAAGTTATCCCCCTCCCTGTTCTTAAACCCTGTTAACATGTATTTTCAAACCTGCTGTTCAAATGTGAACGGTTATGATGTCTGGTATTTAAAAGCCTTAAATAAATAAATAAATAAATAAAATAAATACCTAGGTACTCTCTCACACTCACATACATATTCACTGATTCACAATTCTCTTTCAGGCTCACAAATGTGCTCATTCACACATACATATGCTCTCTATCACTCTTATGTACATATTCACTGACTTGTGATTCTCTTTCAGACTCACATATGTGCTCATTCTCACACACATATGCTCTCTATCACTCTTACGTACATATTCACTGACATGTTTTTCTTTCAGACTCACATATGTGCTCATTCTCACACACATGCTCTCTCTCACTCTTACATACATGTTCGCTGACATGATTCTCTTTCAGACTCACATACATGCTCGTTCACACACAAATGCTCTCTCTCATGCTCACATACGTGTTCACTGACTTATGATTCTCTTTCTGTTATTACTCAGCTCGCCAGGAGGACGAAGTTAGCAATCTGTTGTGGCTCAGCTCCTATAGAAGGAGGAGTTAGCTATCTGTTAGCGCTCACCCTGCCAGGATGGTGGAGCTAAGCAATATGTTATAATATCTGTGCAGAATTAGCAATCTGTTATGGATCTGCTCCCCCAGAGGGAGGAATAGCAATGTGTTATTGATCTGCTTCCCCAGAGGGAGGAGTTAACAATTGGTGATACTCCGTAGGCAGACTTAGTGATCGATGTGGGTTGGCTCCCACAGAGTGGCAGTTGATATGATACCGCTCTATTTGTGTAAGGAATAACACTTAGTAGAAATGGTGAATCCCTGGGCCGATGGCAGATGACAGCGCCCCCAAGAGGAGATCCTGAGAGGAACCACCGGCTAGACTGGAGTATTGAGACAAACACAGATAGCTCTTTATTAAACTGGAAGTAGAACCACCAGAGGTGGCAGTAGTGAGCTGATGTGCCTGGCAGGGCTGAAGTCCCTCAGATACTGGAATTGTGATCTCTGGGTTGCTGAGCTGTAGGGAGAGACTATAGGTAGTGAGTAGACAGGGTATGCTGGCTACATAACCAGTAGTAGATGATACACTCACAATTGTAGATATCCGTAATGGCCTCATATGCAACAGAGAGTCTTCAGAATATTCAGGAACAGGAGCGGCAGGCGAGTACTGGTTCTTATAGACAGTCGAATAATAACTCACAATAACTGTATATGGGATGGCTGTTGGAATAGAAGAGTGTCTAGGAGAGATTTAGGAACATAGGCCCTCGTGAAGTGAGTACTGGTTCCTATCTGCAATCTGTAATAGTAATCCATAAGATATAAGTATGCGATAGCTTCTGAGAAAGGAGAGAGTCTGTGAAGGGTTTTAGGAACATGGGCCCTCGTGGAATGAGTACCGGTTCCTATCTGCAATAATAACTCACGATCTCCGTACCTGCGATAACGTCTTTGACAGAAGGGAGTCTTGGAGATTAGGAACATGTACCCTCGTGGAGCGAGTACCGGTTCCTATCTGCAATCTGCAATAATAACTCACGATCTCCGTACCTGCGATAACATCTTAGACAGAAGGGAGTCTTGGAGATTAGGAACATGGGCCCTCGTGGAGTGAGTACCGGTTCCTATCTGAAATAGAACTCACAGTGTTCACATCTGCAATCGCTTCCAGGCAGTAGGAGTCTTCTGAGTATTCCGGGAAGTAGGCCTTCGAGGAGCAAGTACCAGATCCCGAATCTGAAATCAAGAAGAGAGAGAGCGGGGCCCCCGAAGAGCTGGTAACCCTAGGTAAGTTTGTAGAGGCAGAGCAGCGGAGAAAGAATTCCCCTTGCTAACTCAATTCGCAGTTGCAAGCAAAGCCCCTTTATGTTGGAAGCGGATGACGTCACTACGGGGGAACGCCCCAGAGGTTCGCGCCCTTGCTGGTACAAAGTCTGGAGCGGAGCTGCCATATCTTCGACCACTCTTCCAGCTTCCTTAAATCCCGTCTCATTCTCTCCACTCCTTCCGGAGTGTTCACTCTGTTGCAGATCTTAGTGTCATCCGCAAAAAGACAAACCATACCTTCTATCCCGTCCACAATGTCGCTCACAAAGATATTGAACAGAACTGGTCCCAACACCGATCCTTGCGGTACACCACTTAAAACCACTATCTCTTAAGAAAAAGTTCCATTTACCATCACACATTGTCTTCTGTCCGTCAACCAGTTTGCAATCCAGGCCACCACCTCGGCACTCACTCCTAAGCTTCTCATTTTATTCACCAGTCTCCTGTGCGGGACTGTATCAAAAGCTTTGCTGAAATCCAAGTAGATGACATCGAGTGCTCTTCCTTGATCCAATTCCTTGGTTACCCAGTCAAAAAAGTCAATCAGATTTGTCTGACAGGATCTTCCCCTGGTGAATCCATGCTGCCTCTGGTCCAGCAATTCTACTGACTGTAGAACATAAGAACATGCCATACTGGGTCAGACCAAGGGTCCATCAAGCCCAGTATCCTGTTTCCAACAGTGACCAATCCACATCACAAGTACCTGGCAAGTACTCAATCATTAGATAAATCACAAGCTACTATTGCTTATTAATTACCATAATCTATAGCAGTTTATGGATTTTTCCTCTAGGAACTTATCCAAACCTTTTTTCAACTCAGTTACACTAACTGCTATAACCACATCCTCTGGCAATGAATTCCAGAATTTAACTATGCATTGAGAATTTCCTTTGATTTGTTTTAAATGAGTTACTTGCTAACTTCATGGAGTGCCCCCTGGTCCTTCTATTTTCTGAGAGAATAAAACCAATTTACATTAACTTGTTCAAGTCCTTTCATGATTTTTAGATGTCTATCATATCCCCCCTTAGTCATCACTTCTCCAAACTCAACAGCCCTAACGTCTTTAGCTTTTCCTCATAGGGCAGCCATTCTATGCTCCTTATGATTTTGGTCACACTTCTCTGCATTTTCTCCAATACAGCTATATCCTTTTTGAGATGCGGTGACTAGAATTGCACACACTATTCAAGATGCAATCTCACCATGGAGCAATACAGAGGCACTATGATATCCTCTGTTTTATTTGCCATTCCTTTCCTAATAATTCCTAATATTGTTTGCTTTTTTGATCATCACAGCACACTGAGCTGACAATTTCAGTGTATTATCCACTATGATACCTAGATCTCTTTCCTGGGTGGTACTCCTAAGATAGAACCTAACATTGTGTAACTGCAGCATGGGTTATTTTTCCCTATATGCATCACTTTGCACTTGTCTACGTTAAATTGCATCTGCCATTTGGATGCCCAATCTTCCAGTCTCGCAAGGTCCTCCTGAAATTCATTGCAATCTGCTTGAGATTTAACTACGCTGCATAATTTTGTGTCATCCACAAATTTGATCACCTCACTCTTCATACCCCTTTCCAGATCATTTATGAACATATTAAAAAGCACTGATCCAAGTACAGACTTCACTGTTTATCATTTTCTACTGTGAAAACTGACCATTTTATCCTACTCTCTGTTTCCTTTCTTTTAACCAAATTGTAATGCACAAAAGGATACTGCCTCCTATCCTATGAAGTTTTGGTTTTCTTAGAAGCATCTCATGTGGAACTTTGTCGAACGCCTTCTGAAAATCCAGATATACCATATCTACCAGTTCACCTTTGTCCACATGTTTATTAACTCCTTCAAAAAAATGTAGATTTGTGAGATAAGACTTCTCATGGGTAAATCCATGTTGACTGTGTCCCATCAAACCACATCTATCTAAATGTTTTGTGATTCCCAGCCTTTCTAGATTTCTAGCATCACAAAAATTTGACAATCACAGCAAATACTATAGCACTTACTTATTTATTTATTTAGATTCTTTTGATATACCGATACTCAAGACTAGGGTCTTATCGTACCGGTTTACAGCGAAACAAGGGGTAACCAATTAACTAGAAAGATAAAATTACAATGAACAGGGAACACTTATTTAAAAAGCTGTGTTAAGAGTTAGAAGGCCAAACATGCTCTATTTAGTGCAGGCCCCAGTATTTTCACTAATAAAGTGTGTGGTGTGCTAGCCTAATGCACCCTTTTTGAAGAGGCACTTAGATTTATATTACAGCAAGATATTTGTGCCTGTTTTCATTTGGCATTTAACTGCCAAATAGTATAATACCACCCCCACCCCCGCCAATAAAAATGCTTATGTATCTGAATAAGATCTATCAGGAAGTGACATCAGCGCCATGTAGTCAGAGGTGCTGAGCAAGCCTTTATTCTATGATCTGAGGGTTCAAGGTGGTTGTGAGGTTTAAATGTTATTCCAAGCAGATCATTGTGGTTCAGGTTAATGTTATTGAATATCATCATCAGATAAATATATTTGGTATTATTATGCAAAAATGTATAGAACATTGCATTGGATACCTGCTTCCTTGCAAATAAGTGCCATAGATGCTGAACTGGACCATTTGTAAGTTCACTATCTCCTGAGTGTATTCAGGTTTTAATATAACTACTTAATTGCAAGCAAACAAAGTAATCATCACTACTGAAATATTCAAAACTATGCCTTCTACCAGTTTGTAAATTAATAAATGATTGAATGTTAACAATGCCTTGTTGATGGAGAGTACGAACCTGGTATGAATTGTGGGTATGCAATAGGATTTTTGCCATCACAGTCCTAGCTCTCCTCTAACACCTTGCCAACTTTTCCTCATTGCCCCTGCTAATAAATAATTGGAGATGTATGGAGGTAAAATATCGTTACTGACATGAATTCCACAGTTAAATTATAAGGACTCAAACTCCGCTTCCAGTAAACCAAGGGCACCCCGTCCCCCAAGCAATCCCTGAAATCTCTTAAGAAGCAGGCTGCATTGTAAAGTTTCACAGCAAAAAAACCTATTTCCCCCTCTTCTTTAGGGCCAATACACTGGTACATTTCAACTTTGCCTTTCTCAAATTCCAGCAGTCACAAGTCAACATCTAAAACCATTCCATCTGTAGTACTGAAAATTCTTTAGGAATTAGTAACATTTTACCTAGTGCTGTACGGCCAGAGAGTGAGAGAGGGAAGGGTTTCCAACTAGACACTTTTGGCTTAAAATATTGTATAAGAGTGTTGCTGTATATACCTTTATTCCCAAATTCTTAATAGTTTGCTTAGCCCACGTCAGTGGAAAATTAGGCCATAAACCTTTGAAATTCCCTGCTGTATCCATAGCTTCAGATTTAGACAAATTTAATTTTAGGCCTGAAAAACTTCCAAACACAAAAATATTCTCCAAGACAAATGGAAGATACTTGAGGTCGATCCATTCATACATATGAAAGCCCCAGGGTCGCTATAGAGAGGTTGGTTCACTGCCAGGATAAAACCTTTGAAGCCAAACTCTTCCATAGCAGTAAACCGGTAATCCCAAGCCACCCTATCAAAGGCTTTCTCTGCATCAAAATGAATTAACATGGGATCAACAATCTAGGATTTACTACAAGATTCCAATGCGAGCAAAAGACGTCTAATATTGGTATCTGCTTCATAATAAATATGAACCCATAAGGTTTGACATACTGGGTCAGACCAAGGGTCCATCAAGCCCAGTATCCTGTTTCCAACAGTGGCTAAGCCAGGTCACAAGTATCTGGCAGGATCCCAAGGGGTAGATAGATTCCTTTTTTAAATGCAGCTATACTAATATCTTTCACCACATCCTCTGGCAATGAATTCCAGAGCTTAATTATGTGTTGAGTAAAAAATATTTTCTCTTATTAGTTTTAAATGTATTACCCAGACTGTTCATGGGACATTAAAAATGGGGTAACATGTTTGAGTGAATTAGCTATGATTTTGGCATATAATTTTATGTCCTGATTTAGTAAAGATATTGGTTTGTATGACCCAGGGCCTGTAGGGTCTCTACCCGCTTTTGTAAAACTATAATTGCAGCCACTTTCATTGTGTCTGGTACTACTCTCTGTTGCACCATATGATTGAACAGTACAGCTAACAATGAAGCCAATGGCTCTTGAAGATGTTTATAGAAAACATAGTTTAACTCATCCGGGCCTGCAGATTTATGTAATTTTAGTTCTTTAATAGCTTGGCTAACTTTTTTCACTGAGAATGGTCTATTTAATACCTCACGGTCAGCCTTAGTTAGTTGGGGTAAATGTAGATTTTTGAAAAGTTGCAACTGATTTTCTAAATTTGGGGTCTCTGCTTTATAGTGCTGCTGATAAAATTCCTTAACTATCTCCCCAATTTGTAAGATTGACGTAGCCAACGACACTTCTGGCATCCTAATACAACTAATAAATTTGCAGTGTGCCTGGGTCTTAGTCAAATTAGCCAACATGCACCCAGATCTGTTCCCATATAAACATTGCACCTTTTGCTTTTTGGTGTAACAAATCATTTAGCAGTCACTGGGGTTCCTGAAATCTATCTTTCCAGGCCTAGGAGTTGTATCTATTCCACTGAAATTTAAAATATTACATTCTCTTCTCAAGATACAAAATGGGTTTATTCCTCTGCTTTTTCTTAAAGGCAACATAGTTAATGATTTCTTTTCTAAACACAGCTTTTTCTGCGTCCCAAAACTACACTTTGTGTTGGTCATTAGCCTCTGCAGACAACTGCCACTTTTCTTTTACATGGGACTGCAAGTCAGGTTCCAGTCCAAGACAGCCATGTTGGCATTCTCGATTGGAAAGAAGCAGGCATTCCAAGACTACCCCCAAGAGAGGAAGAAACCAGGCAATGCTCGGAAATATAGGTTCCTATGTCTGCTCTATCTACTTCATTAAATAAAACTTCTGATAGCAATATATAATCAGTCCTAGAATTAGCTGGATGAGCTCTTCCACGTAATCTCCAAATATCAATTAGAGTTAAGGTGCCACAAAGAAATTGGATGCCTTTGCTTTTCCCCATCTTGCAAGTCAGGGAATTTGATCCCTCATCCAGCATAGGGTCTTTCACGCACTTAAAGTCACCACCTCCCAATTTAGATATGCAACTAGCCAAATCAGTAAAGAAGGAGTGGTTGCATTGCTTTGGGGGTGTATATGAAAGTCAGAATCATAGTGCTCCCAAAGTATGCTCCTTTGATCATGATAATGCAGCCTTCTCTATCTGCCCATGGTTTTTTCCAAAACAAAGGAAATCTTGTTATGCATTTGAATAGCAATTCCATAGCACTTAGATGACCATGAAGAAAAGAAAGCCTGATTAAAGCATCGACTTCCTCAGTTCATTATGTTCCCCATCAGCCAGATGTGTTTCTTGCAGAAAATAATATCCCTTTGTGATTCATGACCATGAGTCAATACTGGATAGCTAACTAAACCTGGTTAGCCAACTAAATCTCAAAAAGTTCATAAGCTCTACCATGAAAGACCTCAAAAAACTTAAACCACTCCTTCACTTTCATGACTTCCGTACTGTCCTCCAGGCCATAATATTCTCCAAATTAGATTACTGCAACTCCCTCCTGCAAGGCCTCCCCTCATCCCCTCATCCCCTCATCCCCTCATCCCCTCATCCACCATCAAACCACTCCAAATGCCGCTGCTAGAGTTCTCACTAACACTCTTAGAAAGGACCACATCACCCCCCCCCCTCCATGCTTAAAGACCTCCACTGGCTCCCTATCTCCTTCAGAATCCGCTACAAGAACCTCACTACATAACCATAACATACACTGGCTCAACCACTCCCTACACTTCCACACCTCCAATCGACCCACCAGATCCGCATACAATGGTTCTCTACACATACCCTTTACTAAATCCTCCTGCCTTACAACCACAAAAGAAAGAGCATTATCCATAGCAGGGCCCTCAAACTGGAATGATATGCCACCTGACCTGCGACCAGAACCCTGCTCCCACAAATTAAAAAAAAAACTAAAACCTGGCTTTTCAAACAAGCTTTCACATAACCCACCCCCCCTCCCTCCCTGCCCTTGCCAACAATCACCAAGCTGCATTGATTGGCACTGTAAATTTCATGTTCATAATGTTATAATGTTGTATATCTTTTTGCTCCTTACCACCTTGTTATTATGCCTTATGATTCATCTTATGTTCTCATCTGTTACTATTTTATGTAATGTTTTTCCACCTGTTACATGTAAACCGATGTGATGTCCTTCGAACATCGGTATAGAAAAGCTATAAATAAATAAATAAATAAATAAATAACTGAAAAAAATAACTGAATAAAATAAATACTTTCTGTGGGGGAGCCCAGGCCAGCTACATTCCAAGTCATATATTTCACTTTAGAGCCCATATGTAACAGTTCAGTTGAGAACCAGCCATTACAATGATTAATAACCAATTTCCTGAGTCTCCATAGTAATAGAAAGGAGAGAGTCCCTCACATCCTTCGGAGACTGAACCCAAAAGTGTATTTCATTATCACAATGCCTGAAGACTATCTGGTCCTGCATTAATGTAGTATGAAAGGATGGATCCCCTTCCCTTCCTAGAACCCTAACCACCCCCAACCTAACGCCTTCTAACACTCCCTTCCCCTTTACCCATTTTGAAACTTTTAAACCCCTCGCTCTTCACTCGAAGAGCCAGAGTCACTTATTGTGCAACCAGGTGCCATTCCACCATCCAGAAACATTACTAACAATCAAAGTATCAAAACATATACATCTATCTTGTAAAAATCATCATAGGTATAGTGCAAGCAACATAATAATAACAATAAAATAAGAGTTAAGTCAATCAGTCAAGATGTTTAGATCCACTTGTTCTTACACCTTTGAAGAAACAAACATCTGTGACAGCATTAAGCAAATTAAATGTTAAATGCCCTCTAACACTGGATGTGTTACGTTTCCGGCCCGCAGCCGGCCTGCACGTGGCTTCACGCACCTCCCAGATCCCGGCATGACTTCCCCTGCGGCTGCCGCAAGCTCTGCCAGACCCCAGAGTTCCACCATGACTACTGCCGCACTCACAGGGAACCGGAGGACCTGCGGCAGACCTACCCAAGTGCCTGTTCCTGCTCAGCAACTTCGCGTGAGTGCTCCTGCTGACTCCGGAGTCCCTCAATACACGGTTGCGCCGGACACCGGACCTCCCGCTCTGTGCCGGAATCCCAGACGGGTGCCATCTTTGGTTACACCTCTATGAACACGCGTGCGACTAATACTTCAGATATGGGTTCCAGGCCGGAACCTCCCTCAAAGACCTGCCCCAGCGGCTCTCAGATAAAAGGAAATCGCTGAGGTTTCCACTTCGCTTCAGCAATCCTCTTGTATTGTTTGTTGCTGTCCTCGCTTGTTTGCAGTACTTGCTTGGTCCAGTCATGACCTCGGCTTGTTCTTGGATTCTGCTCTTGCTTGCTACTGGCCCTGACCTTGCTACTGGCCCAGACCTTGCTACCAGCGATGGTCACAACAATCATTCACCTAAGACCCAGTGACCCGGATCTCTATGAGCTCCTCTCGGGGGGGATCTCGGATTTCCAGGGCGAAGTCACCTAAGTCCCAGTGACCTGGACCTCTACGACCTCCTCTCGGGGAGATCTCAGGTTTCCAGGGTGAACCTTGTATTAGTCTCTCTAGTGCTCCGCCCTTGAGCTGGCTCCTGTGGGTTCCTACCCCCAGAAGATCCACTCTAGGTCAAGAGTCCACCTCTGAGCGCAACAGGTTGCTGAAGCCATGGACTCAGCGGAGTTGTCCGCTTCCAAGACCTTCACCAGCATGGCAGTCACTATTAAGCAAGACCATCAGACCTTGGAATCACTACTGTCCTCAGTAGATGATTTACGCGTTCAAGTCCAACATCTGGCTATTGCCAATCCGGGAGGTCATCCTGAAACAGCACTTGCTAGAACAACTTTGGCAGGCTTCAACGGAGACCCACGATGTTGTCTTGGGTTCCTTAATCAGTGCTTTATGCAATTTGCACTTCAGCCTACTCTCTTCCCTATGGAGAGTTCCAAGGTACTATTCCTTCTATCACGATTGGAGGGAAAAGCTTTATCATGGGCATCTCCCTTGTGGGAACGTGCATACCCCATTCTGACTAGACTTTTGGATTTTGTAGTTCTATTTATTTAAAATCTTTTCTATACCATCGTTAAGTGGGTACCATCACAACAGTTCACAATAGGGCACAAAAACTATATGTTGTATAAAGTGTCTGGAATTCTAACTCTTAAACAGGTGCCATTAAAGTACTGTAACATAATGTCACAATAAAATATTATTTGGTGGATGTTATAAGTCATGTCCAGTTTCCTCTTAGCTATAAGATATAGAACTACTTTGTTCCTTAAAATAAAAGGAAGAATTTAGAATATAAAAATGAGAAGCACACGCTTTACGAAAAAAGGTGTGTGCACGTGGGAATTTGACTGACCGCAACCATTTCCCTGGGTTCTCCTCTCAATTCTCTTTGTGGTAAGCTTGCTTAAATAGCCATGTTTTTACACTTTTTCTGAATGTTTTGATGTTTCTTTGCAATCTGATTTCTAAAGGCATATTGTTCCATATTGGGGGTCCTGCTAGGGATAGGGTCCTATCCCTTACTTGAGTTAGTCTGGCCGTCTTAACTGAGGGAATAGTTAGCAGTGCTTTGTTTGCTGATCTCAGGTTTCTGTGGGGGGTATGTATGCGGAGGGCTGTGTTCAGCCACTCTGCTTTTTCGTTGTGTATTAATTTATGTATGGTGCATAAAGTCTTGTATTGTATTCTTTGTTCAATGGGTAACCAGTGTAATTCTATTAAGGTTTCGGTGATATGGTCTCTTTTACTTTTTCCAGTTAAAATTCTTGCCGCTGTGTTTTGTAATATCTGTAGTGGTCAAGCAGTTATTCATCATGATCTTCTGCATATTCTCAAGGACTCAGAACCCTGTCTGAGTACACCCTTGAATTCAGGATTCTGGCTACTGAACTCGGATGGCCAGATGACTGTCTGGCAGCTATTTATCTGAATGGATTGAATACTTATCTGAAGGATGAACTTTCCATCCATGAGACCCCCGCATCTTAAGAGGACTTGATTGCCCTTGTTGGGAAGATTGATCATCGTCTCCGGTAGAAATGCCTAGATGTAAAGGTTCCCAAACCTCAGACGACACGTACCACCAGTAATCCACCAATGATGGCACCACCCACGTCTGTGTCAGTTCCCATGGAGGTGAATCGTGGGATAGGAGGCGATGTCCTTTCGTGGATTACAAACTGGTTAAAAGACAGGAAACAGAGAGTAGGACTAAATGGTCAATTTTCTCAGTGGAAAAGGGTAAACAGTGGAGTGCCTCAGGGATCTGTACTTGGACCGGTGCTTTTCAATATATATATATAAATGATCTGGAAAGGAATACGACGAGTGATGTTATCAAATTTGCGGATGATACAAAATTATTCAAAGTAGTTAAATCACAAGCAGACTGTGATACATTGCAGGAGGACCTTGCAAGACTGGAAGATTGGGCATCCAAATGGCAGATGAAATTTAATGTGGACAAGTGCAAGGTGTTGCATATAGGGAAAAATAACCCTTGCTGTAGTTACACGATGTTAGGTTCCATATTAGCAGCTACCACCCAAGAAAGAGATCTAGGCGTCATAGTAGATAATACATTGAAATCGTCGGCTCAGTGTGCTGCTGCAGTAAAAAAAAAAAGCAAATAGAATGTTAGGAATTATTAGGAAGGGAATGGTTAATAAAACGGAAAATGTCATAATGCCTCTATATCGCTCCATGGTGAGACCACACCTTGAATACTGTGTACAGTTCTGGTCGCCGTATCTCAAAAAAGATATAGTTGCAATGGAGAAGGTACAGAGAAGGGCAACCAAAATGATAAAGGGGATGGAACAGCTCCCCTATGAGGAAAGGCTGAAGAGGTTGGGGCTTTCAAGCTTGGAGAAGAGACGTCTGAGGGGGGATATGATAGAGGTCTTTAAGATCATGAAAGGTCTTGAATGGGTAGATGTGACTCGGTTATTTACACTTTCGAATAATAGAAGGACTAGGGGGCATTCCATGAAGTTAGCAAGTAGCACATTTAAGACTAATCGGAGAAAATTCTTTTTCACTCAACACACAATAAAGCTCTGGAATTTGTTGCCAGAGGATGTGGTTAGTGCAGTTAGTGTAGCTGGGTTCAAAAAAGGTTTTAATAAGTTCTTGGAAGAGAAGTCCATTAACTGCTATTGATCAAGTTTACTTAGGGAATAGCCACTGCTATTGATTGCATCAGTAGCATGGGATCTTCTTGGTGTTTGGGTAATTGCCAGGTTCTTGTGGCCTGGTTTGGCCTCAGTTGGAAACAGGATGCTGGGCTTGATGGACCCTTGGTCTGACCCAGCATGGCAATTTCTTATGTTCTTATGTTCTTATTTAACTCTGAACACCTCCATTGGCGGAGAGAGGGACTTTGCCTTTACTGTGGCACTGCTGGTCATCGTCTACAAGTTTGCCTGGAACGTCCAGGAAACTTCAACGCCTAAGCCCGGTGGCCCCCAACGTCTGCTGCCTGTCTCCTTAAGATAAGAACATAAGAATATGCCATACTGGGTCATACCAAGGGTCCATCAAGCCCAGCATCCTGTTTCCAACAGTGGCCAATCCAGGCCATAAGAACCTGGCAAGTACCCAAAAACTAAGTCTATTCCATGTTACCATTGCTAATGGCAGTGGCTATTCTCTAGGTGAACTTAATAGCAGGTAATGGACTTCTCCTTCATGAACTTATCCAATCCTTTTTTAAACACAGCTATACTAACTGCACTAACCACATCCTCTGGCAACAAATTCAAGAGTTTAATTGTGCATTGAGTAAAAAAGAACTTTCTCCGATTAGTTTTAAATGTGCCCCATGCTAACTTCATGGAGGATCAGAGCTTTGAAACCACTGCTCTTGTAGATACAGGAGCCGGTGGTAGTTTTATCATCGAGGACATTGTAAAACAACTTGACATTCCACTTCGTACACTGGAGATCAGTCTCCATATCACTTCCATTCAAGGAGATCATCTTCCTGGACTGATTACTCAACAGACTGAGAATCTTTGTTTGACCATAGGTACTCTACATACTGAAGAGATCAAGTTTTGTGTGCTAAAACGAGCTACTCATCCCATAGTCTTAGGAATTCCCTGGTTACAGGCTCATGAACCAAAATTTGATTGGCAAACTCTACAGTTGATTCAGTGGGGCCCCAAGTGTCAAAAGAATTGTATCCGATCTACTGGATCCGCTATTCCAATATTAACTACCGAGACTTTATCGGGGTTGCCTGCTCAATACCTGGAATTCCAGCATGTATTTTCCAAGCAGAAAGCAGATATTCTGCCTCCTCTTCGAGAGAACATCTATATCATCGAGTTACCTGGTACTACACCCCCCAGAGGTCGTACATATCCGTTACCACAAGCAGAGACTCAAGCCATGAAAGAATACATACAAGAGAAACTGGAGAAGGGTTTCATTCGTCCTTCTGACTCCCCTGCTGGTGCAGGGTTTTTCTTTGTGAAAAAGAAAGATGGAGGCCTACGCCCTTGCATCGATTATCGATGACTCAATGATATAACCCATAAGGATCGGTTTCCATTATCCTTGATCAGTGAACTGTTTGATCGACTCGCAAATTAGACTTATGTGGAGCTTATAACTTGGTTCAAATTCAGCCTGAGAATATTTGGAAAACCGCATTTAACACTAGGGATGGGCACTATGAATATACAGTAATGCCTTTTGGACTCTGCAATGCCCCTGACGTTTTCCAACGCATTATGAATGAGATCGTCAGAGACCTGTTATACACTTCCGTGGTTATTTACTTGGATGATATTCTGATATTTTCTAAGGATATTGAGTCACACTGTGGTCATGTGTGTATGGCACTACAATGACTAAGAGAGAATGAACTATATGCAAAACTTGAAAAATATGTATTTGAGCAGAAGAAGAAGATATAATTGTGATGGAGAAGGTACAGAGAAGGGCTACCAAAATGATAAGGGGAATGGAACAGCTCCCCTATGAGGAAAGACTAAAGAGGTTAGGACTCTTCAGCTTGGAGAAGAGACGGCTGAGGGGGGATATGATAGAGGTGTTTAAAATCATGAGAGGTCTAGAACGGGTAGATGTGAATCGATTATTTACTCTTTCGGATAATAAAAGATTAGGGGGCATTCCATGAAGTTAGCATGGGGCACATTTAAAACTAATCGGAGAAAGTTCTTTTTTACTCAACGCACAATTAAACTCTGGAATTAGTTGCCAGAGGATGTGGTTAGTGCAGTTAGTATAGCTGTGTTTATAAAAGGATTGGATAAGTTCTTGGAGGAGAAGTCCATTACCTGATATTAATTAAGTTGACTTAGAAAATAGCCACTGCTATTACTAGCAAGGGTAACATGGAATAGACTTAATTTTTGGGTATTTGCCAGGTTCTTATGGCCTGGATTGGCCACTGTTGGAAACAGGATGCTGGGCTTGATGGACCCTTGGTCTGACCCAGTATGGCATGTTCTTAAGTTGCCCTTCCTAGAGTACATCATCTCTAACCAAGGATTCTCCATGGATCCTGCCAAGATCCAAGGCATCCAAGAATGGCCACAACCGACTGGCCTGTGTGCTCTCCAACGTTTTTTGGGATTCACGAATTATTATAGAAGTTTCATTTCCAATTACTCGACCTTGCTAGCACCACTCACGTCTCTAACTAAGAAGGGTTCCAACCCTCGGAATTGGACTACGGAGGCCATTGAGGCCTTTCAAGTGATTAAGGATGTCTTCTGCAACATCCAGACCCCAAATGCTCATTTGTAGTAGAGGTCGATGCCTCTGCCATAGGTGCTGAGGCTGTATTGAGCCAACTGTCTCCTGCAGAGAAGCTGGTGCCCTGTTCATTTTACTCCCATAAATTCACCCCTACTGAACAACTTTATACTGTGGGAGATCGAGAGTTTCTCGCAGTGAAACTAGCGCTCCAGGAGTGGTGACCATGGTTAGAAGGAGCTCAGCATAGATTTACCATCTTCATTGATCACAAAAACTTGGAACATCTTAAAGAAGCACAACTGTTGAATCCCCGTCAGGCCCGATGTGCCCTGTTTTTTGAATGTTTCAATTTTCAACTTTGTTTTCGTCCTGGTGCAAAAAATCAGCGGGCTGATGCCTTATCCAGATCCTTTGAACCAGAGGATGTTCAGAGATACCCGCTCACATCGTCTATCCTGCTTGTATTTCTTTGGCCATTACTACCACTATTACTGCGGGGAAAATGGTAATACCTCAAAATTCGTGGGATGGTTCTTCATTGGGCCCATGATTCCAAATTGGCCGGACATTCTGGTTGAGCTCGGACATTGGAGATGCTCCGAAGACACTACTGGTGGCCTATCGTGATAGAAGATGTCAAAAAATATGTGGACTCCTGTCCAATCTGCAGTCAACAGAAGCCATCTTCAGGGAAACCTTGGGGTTTACTCCAACCACTACCCACGCCCACGGAATCCTGGTCTAGCATTTCCACGGATTTCATTATGGACCTTCCGGTGTCTCAAGGTAATATGGTCATCTGGGTTGTGGTGGACTGTTTCTCAAAAATGGCTCATTTTACGCCATTACCTGGACTCCCTTCTGCTCCAGAACTTGCTCAGCTGTTCCTAAAGAATATATTTTGTTTGCACGGTATTCCTAAGGAGATAATTTCAGACCGTGGCCCTCAGTTTGTGGCTAAGTATTGGCAATCGTTGTGCAAAAATTTTAATGTTTCCTTGAACTTTACTACTGCATATCATCCTAAAGCCAATGGTCAATCTGAAAGGAACAATCAGTCCGATTTATTACCTTGGGCAGAATTGTCACACAATACTCACGTTTCTTCAGCCACAGATAAGAACATGCCATACTGGGTCAGACCAAGGGTCCATCAAGCCCAGCATCCTGTTTCCAACAGTGGCCAATCCAGGCTATAAGAACCTGGCAAGTACCCAAAAACTAAGTCTATTCCATGTTACCATTGCTAGTAATAGCGGTGGTTATTATCTAAGTGAACTTAATTAATAGCAGGTAATGGGCTTCTCCTCCAAGAACTTATCCAATCCTTTTTTAAACACAGCTATACTAACTTCACTAACCACATCCTCTGGCAACAAATTCTAGAGTTTAATTGTGTGTTGAATGAAAAAGAACTTTTTCCGATTAGTTTTAAATGTGCCACATGCTAACTTCATGGCGTGCCCCCTAGTCTTTCTATTATCCGAAAGAGTAAAAAACCGATTCACATCTACCCATTCTAGACCTCTCATGATTTTAAACAACTCTATCATATCCCCACTCAGCCGTCTCTTCTCCAAGCTGAAAAGTCCTAACCTCTTTAGTCTTTCCTCATATGGGAGCTGTTCCGTTCCCTTTATCATTTTGGTAGCCCTTCTCTGTACCTTCTCCACCGCAATTATATCTTTTTTGAGATATGGCGACCAGAATTGTACACAATATTCAAGGTGCGGTCTCACCATGGAGCGATACAGAGGCATTATGACATTTTCCTTTTTCACCATTCCCTTTCTAATAATTCCCAACATTCTGTTTGCTTTTCTGACTGCCGCAGCACACTGAGCCGACGATTTCAAAGTGCTATCCACTATGACACCTAGATCTTTCTTGGGTAGTAGCACCTAATATGGAACCTAACATTGTGTAACTATAGCATGGGTTATTTTTCCCTATATGCATCACCTTGCACTTGTCCACATTAAAGTTCATCTGTCAATTTGATGCCCAATTTTCCAGCCTCACAAGGTCTTCCTGCAATTTATCACAATCTGCTTGTGATTTAACTACTCTGAACAATTTTGTTTCATCTGCAAATTTGATTACCTCACTCGTCGTGTTTCACCTTTTTCAGTGGTCTTTGGACGTCAATCCCGGTTACCTTGCCAGTTCCTGTGACTGTTCTGTCTCCAGCTGCTCAAGAGATGGCCCAGTCAATTCAGCAAGTCTGGACCAAAGTTAAGAGACGTTTGATGCATACTTCTGAACGCACCCAACGAACCAATAATTTGCATCATCACCCCGCTCCTCTCTTTCATCCTGGCCAAAAGGTGTGGCTCAGCACCCGGAATATTCGCCTGAGATTGCCGTCTCATCGTCTGGCTCCTAAATATATTGGACCCTTTCCGGTTCTTCGTAGAGTTGGAGCAGTCTCCTATCAACTCCAGTTACCTCACAGTATGGGAATTCACAATACTTTCCATGTCTCACTACTCAAACCATTGATACTTTCTTGGCCCTCCAGGAAGGAACCGGCTACTCCCTTGGAAGCTACTGAACCCGATACCACATTTCAGGTACATGAAGTTCTTGACGTACGCAAATGTCGAGGTAAATGGGAGTATCTTTTGTCATGGGAAGGCTATGGAGCTGAGGAGAACTCCTGGGAGCCAGCTAAGAACATCCTTTATAAAGAGCTTCTGAATGCCTTCCATAGGACTCATTCTGATAAGCCTCAACCATGCAGGGGAAGGCCTAGAAGTGGGGGGGGTACTGTTACATTTCCCGCCCGCGGCTGGCCTGCGCGTGGCTTCACTCACTTCCTAGATCCCGGCATGACTTCCCCTGCGGCTGCCGCAAGCTCTGCCAGACCCCAGAGTTCCGCCATGACTACCGCCGCATTCATGAGGAACAGGAGGACTCGCGGTAGACCTACCCAAGAGGCTGTTCCTACTCAGCCACTTCGCGTGCCTGCTCCTGCTGACTCTGGACTCCCTCAACGCACAGTTGCGCCGGATGCCGGACCTCCCGCTCCACGCCGGAATCCGAGATGGGCACCATCTTTGGTTACGCCTCTATGCATGTGCGCACGGATTAACACTCCGGATATGGGTTCCAGGCTGGAACCTCCCTCAAAGACCCACCCCAGCGGCTCTCGGATAAAAGGAAGTTGCTGAGGCTCCCACTTCGCTTCAGCAATCCTCTCGTATTGTTTGCCTTCCTTGCTTGTCTGCAGTACTCGCTTGTTCCAGTGCTGACCTTGGCTTGTTCCTGGCTCCTGCTCTTGTCTGCTACCGGCCCTGACCTCAGCTTGTTCCTGGCTCCTGCTCTTGTCTGCTACCGGCCATGACCTCTGCCTGTTCCTGGCTCCTGCTCTTGCTTGCTACCAGCCCTGACCTCGGTCTGTCCACGGATTTTCCTGCTTCATCTTCGATCACTAGAGACTATCATTGTTAGTGTTTGAGGTAGTTGTGGGTAGATCCTTGGGCCAATGGCAGATGACCACATCCCTGGGGGAAGCTCCCGAGAGGGACCACCGGTCAGGCTCAGCGTATGGAGACAGACACACACTAGTTCTTTTATTAAATAGTATATTGAACCACCAGAGATGGCAGTAGTGAGCTGGAAGTGCCCGGCTGGGCTGTAGTTCCTCAGATACTGGAACAGCAATCCTGGATAACTGAGCTGTAGAGAAACTTGAATATAGTGAGTAGGCAGGGTATGCAGAGTTTAGGAACAGAACCTTGATGGTAACACTCACACAATAGTCTCTTAGAAGCAGCCCAGGAGCTGGAATGAAGTAGGCCCTCGAGGAGCGAGTACCTGGTTCCAGGAATAGCTCTGAGAGAGAGATGGTAACTCACTGGTGTTGTAGGCAGCGATGACTTCCTGGTAGAAGTGGTATTCAGTAGCAAGTCAGGGAACGAGTGTCCTTGAGGAGCGACTACCGAGTCCAGACTGCGATCTGAAAAGCAAAAGAGAAAGCGAGGCCCCCGAGGAGCAGATACCCCTGGTAAGTCCGAAAAGGCAGAGTAGCAAGGAATGCGGTGAGCGAATCCCATCTGCTGATATCTGAAGGAAGCTAGCTAAACTAAACCTTTGCTAACTCGATACGTTAGCAATTTCAGAGACTTTAAATATCCGGTGAAGATGATGTACTTTTAAATCTCTCTGTGCAGGTAACTTCATTTTCCACTTGCTTCTCTGTGTGCTCCTGCTCTGCAAGCCAGAATCCAGGGCTTGGATTGAGCTTTTTCCTGTACTCAGCCCTCCGCTGGACCCTCTCCTCCTCCTCCACCTCGTGGCTGTTAACCCCTCCCCCAGCTGGGAGCCTGCCCTGCAACTAACGACTCCACCTCTAAATCTCTGTGCTGGATGTTAAGTCTCATATTGATGACATCATTGATGTGCGACAAAGAAAAGAGTCAACTATAAAAGTCAAACTAGGCTAGGCGTCACGCGCCGAAGGAGCGCGACAAAGGGGCCTGCCCCTTTGAGCGCCCCTTCGAGCGGCCCTGAAGAACGGCAATACAATCTACAAAGTCGTGAGAACGTCCTACAGAGCGTCCCCTTTGCATCGCGGCCTAGCCATAAGCATAGGACTAAAAAAGGAACTGACTCACTACCAGGGTAAGAGTGAACGTACCACGTCAATCTTCCCTGTAAGTTTGCACTGTGGCTACGTACCCTCAAATATTGATTCTTGCATTGTGATTCTGCACTGTGATTTTGTATTCCCAATTCCTGAAGTTTTGCCAAGTAATGTACACCTCTCAATTACTGTTGTCTGCCAAATACTCTTTCATGGTCCTATCTATCTGCTAAATACTGGTCAAGTATTCACCTACCTACTAAACACTGCTCAAGCAATTACCTATATACCTAGTACCCTCTCCTACACAGTCTCAAATTACACCTCTGCTTCCAACCCGTCCACAACTTGTTGGCTTAAAACCACCTATTAACTTTTCACATTCCTCCTCCCTAATCTTATCCTACATCCTCACTCACTCCACCTCCCAACACCCCACATTACAATATGCATCAACACCAGATCACCATACTCAAGTATAACAAATACAGGCCCAACACCCCCCTATACCCAAGACACCAGTCACATTTAAGAACTATCCTTCCCACTATGATCTCCCCCCCTCTCACCCAAATCATCGGCCTCACTGCTCTATCTTTAGTCCTCCTAAATGTTCAGTCCCTAAACAAAAAGATACCCCTTCTCTGCAACCTTCTCACCGACCAAGACCCAGACATCTGTGCTATAACAGAGACCTGGCTAAAGGAATCTGACACTGTTCTCCTAAACCAATTTCCATCTGAAACACATGACATTTTCTCCATCCCCAGGCCAAAAAGGAAAGGAGGTGGTTTACTTTTAATCATAAAGAAAAAATTTAACATGATTCTCCACCCCATCCCCCCCCCCCGCCTAAAATTTAAATAGGCCTTTTCAAATCCCCCTCTTTACAAATATGTCTCATTTATGCTCCCCCAGGTACACTTCATACCAACCCTTCAACCCTTATAGAATATATTGCTACTAACATTTCCATTGACACTCCTGCAATCATACTTGGTGACTTCAACCTGCATGTTGATACTTCCCCCCGCACTCCCTCATGTGATGCTATTCTCGATTCATTAAATGCATTAGGCTACAAGCAATCTATCCATTTGCCCACACACAAGGCGGGTCATACCCTTGACCTCCTCTTCACCAATGCCCTTATTCAAACTGACACCCCCTCTCACACACCTATCCCCTGGTCAGATCATCACCTTATCAAAACTGATCTCTCCATCAAGATACCTACCTGCCATGATAGTACAAAAAAACCCCATACATTACAGGAAAAACTGTACCAGAGATGACCTTATATCAGCCATCGCTAACAAACTTGACAATCTAGAACTCACCAATGTAGACACAGCTCTTGCCTCCTGGTATGACATCACCAATAATATAGCTAATTCTACCTGCCCCCGGCAAACTAAACTTATCTGTCCTCAAAGTAACAAGAGTAAGAAACCCTGGTACTCCCAAGAGCTAAAAAACCTCAAACAACACCTTCGAAAATCTGAAAAGATTTGGCGCAAGGATCCCTCACACACACACCTGGCACAATTTAAAACCTCCCTACATCTATATAGTGACAAACTTAACATGACAAAATGAGACTTCTATGCCAACAAAATACACCAATTCCAATACAACCCTAAAGTACTATATGATTACGTTAACTCACTCACCAAGACGGCTGCCCCCGACATCCCTGACGTAGTAGCCAAATCCAAATGTGAAGATCTAGCCACCTTCTTCCAAACCAAAGTAGACAAGTTACTTTCAAAGTTCACCCCTTGTGCCAGTCCCATCAACATTGTCGAACCCGATTTCATCAATACAAAGACCTGCAACAATACTACTGTTCTCTCCTCCCTAGACTGCACCTCAACATTAGAAATAGAAACCTTTATCAAGAAAGCCAAACCTTCCACTCACCCATCTGACACCATACCCACAAAACATCTCCTCACAATACCCAATATTATTGCCAAACCATTAACAAATATCATTAACCTCTCCATTAACTTGGGACAGGTACCTCTCCCCTTGAAACAGGCTATTGTCAAACCCATCCTAAAGAAACCCAAACTTGACCCCATTGATCTAGCCAACTATCGCCCTATTTCCAATCTTCCATTTATTGCTAAACTCCTTGAAAAAACTGTTAACAAACTACTCACAGAATACCTTGAAGACAATCACATCCTTGCCCCCGCACAATACGGCTTTCGGAAATCTCATAGTACTGAGACTCTTCTACTCTCCCTAACAGACCACATTATTAAAGGATTTGAGAAAGGACAATCATACATACTTGTCTTCCTTGACATCTCCTCCGCATTTGACACCGTCAGCCATCCCATTCTCCTACAGCGGTTGACTGAAATAGGCATTACAGGTGTTGCCCTCAACTGGTTCAATTCTTATCTCAGCAATAGAGATTACAAAATTCAGCTAGGCAATCATGTTTCCAAGGCTATCCCCCTTAATCAAGGTGTCCCTCAAGGTTCATCCCTCTCTTCAACCCTCTTCAATATTTACATCCTACCCCTCTGTCACTTCCTATCCAGCCTAAATCTCCCACACTACATATATGCTGACGATGTTCAGCTCCTCATACCCATCACTGACTCTATTTCTAAAACCATGGATTTCTGGAACGATACTCTCCAATCCATAAACAATCTCCTTTCTTCCATCCACCTAGCTCTCAACACTACTAAAACTGAAATCATGCTCATCTCACCCCTTAACCACTCGATCCTTCCCCCTCTTTCACAGTTCCAATTTGCTCAACAAGTCCGTGATCTGGGTATCATTCTCGATGGGCACTTCACACTGAAGAAATTTATCAACAACATATTAAAAGATGGCTTCTTTAAACTTCATACACTAAAAAAACTAAAACCCTTACTACACCCCCCCGATTTCCAAACAGTGCTCCAAACCACCATCTTCGCCAAAACCGACTACTGCAACTCCCTTCTCCTTGGCCTTCCTAACAACGCCATTCACCCCATTCAAATTTTACAAAACACAACAGCCCGAATCTTGACCAACTTACGCAGACATGACCATATTACACCTGTTCTAAAAGATCTACATTGGCTCCCAATAGCTTCCCGTATACAATATAAGACTCTCTCTCTCATACACAAGGCTCTTTACAATCCTGAAATGAACTGGTTTAATGAATCCTTCCGCTTACACCAGTCTAATAAGCCTACTAGACACGCACATCTCGCAACTATGCCCATCCCTTCCCCTAAACTCTACAAACTAACATCTACCAGAGCCGTGCCTTATCGATAGCCGGGCCGACCCTTTGGAACACAATGCCAGTTGAACTACGGCAAGAGGAATGCATGAAATCGTTCAAGCGGAAGCTCAAGACCTGGCTCTTCACCAAGGCATACACCTAATTTCTCCCTCCTCTCTACTGCCCACCCTTCCTCTCCTCTGCCCCCTCTTCTGGTCCTCCATCCCCTCACTTCGCCCTTCTCCTACCTTTTTCTCACCCCTTCCCTCTGCTCATCCCTCCCCCCTATTCCTCCTAGCACTCCTAAATTGTTTATCTCTTAGTGTCTTCCTTTTGTACATATGTATATAATTACAAACCTAGTTGAGTATTTAATGCAAATTTCCCCTTGTTCACACCCTCATTTATTCATTTGTTAACTTGTTTTATTTGTTCAATGTAAAGTGCCATGCTTGGCGTTTGTTTGTGTTACACTGTAAACCGATGTGATATCCTAGATGAATGTCGGTATATAAAAATTTTAAATAAATAAATAAATAAATAAATAAATGTCACCTCAGGGGGACGCCCCTGAAGTTTGCGCCACTGCTGGTACTTGAGTTGGGGCTGCGCGCACGCCCGCCCTAGGGCTGCTGGGAAACATGGTGGCGTGCAGCATCGAGCCAGTCCGGGGATGCCGGAGGGGAATGGCAGAGAGACCCGCAGCAGCCAAACTTCCAACAGGCAAAGAGGGAGTTGCCAAAGAGGTGAGGTGGGCATAGTGGAGACATCGAGCAACGACAGTCTCACAATCATTCACCTAAGACCCAGTGACCCGAATCTCTACGAGCTCTTCTCAGGGGGGGATCTCAGGTTTCCAGGGCAAAGTCACCTAAGTCCCAGCGACCCGGACCTCTACGAGCTCCTCTCGGGGAGATCTCGGGTTTCCAGGGTGAACCTTGTATTTGTCTCTCTAGCCCTCCACCTTTGAGCTGTCTCCTGTGGGTCCCTACCCACAGAAGATCCACTCTAGGTCAAGAGTCCACCTCTGAGCGCAACAGGATGAAACTTGCTGGAGAGGTTTCCTCAAGAATCATGATTCTTGAGACAACTTCAAAAGCAGCTCTATTACCAGCAATCATACTAGAAGTTTATATGCACTGAGTTCAAGCTTATAACGAGGAAGGATTGCATGAATATGATGCAAATATTCCAGCCTTCAATTATAGTGCTAAAACTTAAATCTCAGTTCTTAAAAGGAAATTATTATACTAAGAAATAGACCTGTGTAATGATCATCCTGATTATATTCATCCAGGTGCCGCTTTCACAAAATGTAGTTATAAATTGACAAGACATCCGAGAGCATGACAGGCAATAGCTTTATCACCTTGCATGTGTAAATTGTATAATAGTTATTTTGCCTGATCTAAATTCAGCAATTCTTCAAGTCCTTTAGCTTCTTGCATTTTATCAGAGATTATTCTAAATGTGTAACTTGGCAGGAAACTGCAAGGAAAAATGAATCTGCTGCACCATCATTTGAGCACAGACCAGGCCGAATTCATTCTGCCTGGTGGCAACCCTAAAGGAATAATCCTGGAAAATTTTTATCATGCCATTGTTATAAAGCAATGAGGCTTCCTTGTGATATGCCTGCCAAATCTCTTGTTTGTGCTCAAAATTAAGAAGTCTCGCAATTAGCAATCTCGGCTTCGGGCTTCCTGCTTTTCTCACTCCCAGTCTATGTGCTCTCTCTGTAAGCATCAAACCTCGTAGGCCCAGTAGGGCCAGTGTTAGGTTCTGAGTAAGTAGTGGGCCCTCAGGTCATGGTGAGAGCTGACTCCACCCACAGGGAGGAGCCCTGTGGGGACTCACCATGACAGCCAAGGTCTCAGCAGTGAAAGAGGCAGGAAAAGAAAGAACTTTATTGTACTGCAAAACGTTACCCGAGGATTGTGTACGTAGACACAGCCCCAGGATGTTAAGTGGTCTTCAGAATGGGGTAACCCGGGGAAGGCTTGCTCCAGGAGTTCTCTGTGCCAGGTATCTCCAGGGGTAAGCCAGAGACAGATGTGGATAGCAGGCACAGGCAGCTGGGATCCGGTAGTGGTCTGCAGAGTGGGGTAACCCGCGAACCCCAGTTGTTGGAGAGAAGCGTAGCATAGTATTACTCACACAGGCTGGATGAGAGACTACTGTGAGGGTCGTAGTGAAGGCCCGAGAACGGGTAGCACTGGAGGGTCCATCAGTAGCATAGAGGAAGTACTCACTCGGCAGAGGAATGGAAGGATCCCATGGAAGGCCCACTGAGGAGCGGATAGCCAAGAGTGCAGCAAGGCCCCTGAGGAGCTGGTACCTGAGGCACTTAGCAGGATCTCAGAAGTAGCGGAGTGAAGCGTTATGCGAAGCAGAATTGAGCAAATAGGAAATCCTTTCTTTGCTAACTTGTAGGTAGGAAGGTGCAATGGGTATTTATCCACGTAGGCGGTGACATCATGCGGAGGGGACGCCCCCGAGGTACTCGCCATTTCGCAGACAAGAAGGAGGGAGGCGCGCGCGTGCCTTAGGTAACTCTGGAGGCAAGATAGCGGCCGGGATTGCCCACGCCGTCCCGGAAATGCCAGGGTGGTTGGCGTGCAGAAGCAGAGGCAGCCAATCTAGACAGGAGTGGAACTGAAGGCAGAAAAGAAGTGAGCAGCAAAGGTCGCAGCAGTCTGTGACCGGGCGCAACAGTACCCCCCTTCTTAGGGCCCCTCCCAGGGGGT
This sequence comes from Rhinatrema bivittatum, assembly GCF_901001135.1. Taxonomy (NCBI): domain Eukaryota; kingdom Metazoa; phylum Chordata; class Amphibia; order Gymnophiona; family Rhinatrematidae; genus Rhinatrema; species Rhinatrema bivittatum. The sequence continues at coordinate 590,703 of NW_021820455.1, read as the reverse complement.
TTTGGCTTCCTTGGGTGAATTAGATGGAACTGATGTATCATATTTTTGTCAAGGATGTTGACAGCAGGTTCCCAGCTGTTCTCCTCTGGTACGTAACCTTCCCAGGAAATAAGATATTCCCAATGCTTTCCTCTCTTGCGAACATCAAGTATGTCATCCACTTTGTATGCGATGTCCTCTTCAGCTTCAAGAGGTAGTGGTTCTGGAGTCTTGCGAGAGAACTCTGAGAGGATGAGCGGCTTCAAGAGTGACATTATGTATTTTCATGGATGGTGGTAACTTCAGATTATAGGTTAGAGGTCCCAAGCGGTGAAGGACAGCAAAGAGTCCAATGTAGCGAGGAGCGAATCTCACTGAAGGTAATTTGAGATGGATGCAGTTGGTACTGAGCCACATAGAAACATAGAAATGATGGCAGAAGAAGACCAAACGGCCCATCCAGTCTGCCCAGCAAGCTTCTCACTTCTTTTTTTTCTCATACTTATCTGTTTCTCTTGGCTCTTAGTAACCTTTGGCTCTATTTCCCTTCCACCCCCACCGTTAATGTAGAGAGCAGTGATGGAGCTGCATCCAAGTGAACTGTCAAGCTTGATTAGTTAGGGGTAGTAACCGCCGCAATAAGCAAGCTACACCCATACTTATATGTTTACCCAGACTATGTTATTCAGCCCTTATTGGTTATTTTTCTTCTCCCCTGCCGTTGAAGCAGAGAGCTATGCTGGATATGCGTGAAGTATCAGTTTTTCTTCTCCCTTGCCGTTGAAGCAGAGAGCTATGCTGGATAAGCGTGAAGTATTAGTTTTACTTCTCCCCTGCCATTGAAGCAGAGAGCTATGCTGGATATGCATTGAAAGTGAAGTATGCATTGAAAGCCGCATTAACTATCAACAAATATTGAATAAGCCTAATAATTGGTAATACCTATAGCCTATGAACTCACCGTTAATTTTACATACTCTTACCCACCCCTGTTTTATTTTATTTTATTTTTTTTTATAGTTTGGAGATGGCAGCCCTCCATCCTTCCGCTCCATGAAGGTGGAACACCAACCACTGGCCACTGGCATCCCACTCCGTGAATTCCTCTGTGGCTACTGCCGCTCTGTGCAGTGTTTTGCTGTCTCCTCTTTATACACGTCCTCTAGACCTGATGGATCCACAGTGTTTATCCCATGCCCCTTTGAAGTCCTTCACAGTTTTGGACTTCACCACTTCCTCCGGAAGGGCATTCCAGGCTTCCACCACTCTCTCTGTGAAGAAATACTTCCTGACATTGGTTCTTAGTCTTCCTCCCTGGAGCCTCAGCTCGTGACCTCTGGTTCTGCTGATTTTTTTCCAACGGAAAAGGTTTGTCGTTGTCTTTGGATCATTAAAATTTTTCAAGTATCTGAAAGTCTGAATCATATCGCCCCTGCTCCTCCTTTCCTCCAGAGTGTACATATTTAGATTCTTCAGTCTCTCCTCGTATGACATCTGATGAAGACCCTCCACCTTTCTGGTCGCTCTTCTCTTTACCGCTTCAATCTTGTCTCTGTCTCTTTGTAGATACGGTCTCCAGAACTGAACACAGCACTCCAGGTGAGGCCTCAACAAGGACCTGTACAAGGGGATAATCACTTCCCTTTTCTTACTCAATATTCCTCTCTCTATGCAGCCCAGCATTCTTCTGGCTTTTGCTATCGCCTTGTCGCATTGTTTCGCTAACTTCATATCATTAGACACTATAACCCCAAGGTCTCTCTCCTGCTCTGTGCACATCAGCCTTTCCCACCCCCCACCCCCCCATCGAATACAGTTCATTCGGATTTCCACTCCCCATATGCATGACTTTGCACTTCTTGACATTGAATCTCAGCTGCCATATCTTCAACCACTCTTCCAGTTTCCTTAAATCCCGTCTCATTCTCTCCACTCCTTCCGGCGTGTCCACTCTGTTGCAGATCTTAGTGTCATCCGCAAAGAGAGAAATCTTACCTTCTATCCCGTCCGCAATGTCGCTCACAAAGATATTGAACAGGACCGGTCCCAACACTGATCCTTGCGGTATACCACTTAAAACCGCTCTCTTGTCTCCTGGCTGGAACAGAGGTGCAGGCCTGTGATGAGCATCATAGCTCTTCATGGCTTGTTGTCCTGCTTTGAGAAGAAGATCCTTAGTCTTAATCCAGAGTTGATGGATTTCTTCAGCGGTAGCCTGAGCTGCTGGTGAGGTATCCAACAAAGGAATTGGTAGAGGTAGCAACTTGAAATGGAGTAGATCCAGTGGCAGAAGCAGGATGAGAGTTCAAGGCGAACTCGGCCCACGGAAATAATTCTGCCCAATCATTCTGCCTGGTGTTGACGTAGGCACGAATGAATTGCATGAGGGTCCGATTCATTCTTTCCATCTGCCTTTAGACTGGGGATGATAGGCTGAAGTCATATCTAGTGCAATGTCAAACTTACGACACAGCGCCCTCCAGAACTTGGTGGTGAACTGCACGCATCTGTCGGAGACAATGTGTTTTTGCATACCGTGTAGGCGAAAGATATGCTTCACGAAAACCTTGGCGAGTTCTGGGGCAGATGGTAGTCCTGGTAAAGGCACAAAGTGTGCCATCTTGGAAAACTGGTCAACTGTGACCCAAATAGTATTGTTCCCGCTTGAAGGTGGAAGGTCAATGATGAAGTCGGTAGCAATGTGCATGCATGGCTCTTCTGGGACAGGTAGAGGCTGGAATAGGCCCCAGGGACAACCGGCAGGAGGCTTCTGTCTAGCGCAGGTGGCACAGGATTTGACGTATGCTTGAACATCCTTTGCCATGGACGGCCACCAGTAAAAGCACTGGAGAGTGGCTAGGGTATGTACCTCACCATGATGACCGGCTAACCGGGAGTCATGAGCCCAGTTGAGAAGTTTCTTGCATAGTGACTGAGGGACCACAGTTTTACCTGCAGGAACTGAATGGATAGCAGCCAACACTATCTTTTTAGGGTTGATGATGTGCCGTGGAGCCACAGGAACATCTTCTGGTGTGAGAGAGAAAAATGGTCAAGCGGATGCTTGACCATTTTTCTCAGCAGGACTGTATTTGAGCAAGAAATCAAATCAGTTGAAAAATAGTGACCACCGGGCTTGGCAATGGTTGAGTCTTTGCGCATGGCAGAGATATTCCAGATTCTTGTGGTCAGTAAACATGGTTATCTGGTGTTGAGCACCTTCTAGCCAGAGACGCCATTCCTCGAACACAAGCTTGATGGCAAGCAATTCTTTGTCTCCGATGCCATAGTTTCTTTCTGCTGGAGAAAAACATTTGGAGAAAAAGGAGCAGGGGTGAAAAATATGATTATCACTGTGCTGGCTGAGCACAACTCCTACGCCGACATCTGAAGCATCTACCTCAACGATGAATGGCCCAGGAGGATGGGGATGACGTGAGGAAGGCTTCTTTAAGTTTCTCAAATGCCGTGATAGCTTCGGGAGACTACTGAGAACCTTCACGGAGCGGAAGGATGGAGGGCTGCCATCTCCAAAAAAACCCAACAAAAAAACAAACAAACAAACAAACAAAAAACAGGGGTGGGTAAGAGTATGGGGCAGGAGTGTGGCCTGCTTGTTACAGCGGTTGCTACCCCTAATTGAGCTGGATGTTCACTTGGATGCAGATACGGCGCTGCTCTCTACATTGGTGTTGGGGTGGAGGGGAATTAGGGCCGGAGGGTGCTGGAAGCCAATAGTGACGGATGGGGGAGAGAAAAAGGGAAAAAAATGGATAAAGTGCGTGGCTTGCTGGGCAGACTGGATGGGCCATTTCGTCTTATTCTGCTGTCATTTCTATGTTTCTATGTTTCTATAGGTTAGCTCCTTTTTTAGTCACTGCGGTGAGTGGCTCTGTCAAGGTGGAATAATTTTTTATGAATATGCAATAGTAGTTCGTAAAGCTGAGAAAGCGGTGGAGGGCTTTAATACCAATTGGCTGGGGCCAATCTTGAATGCTCTTTGTCTTCTGTGGGTCCATTTGAAAACCTCAGCTGGATACAATATACCAGAGGAAGGGAACCGACTCTTGATGGAAAGCACATTTCTTGAGTTTGGCATAAAGGTGATGGTCCCATAACCTCTGTAAAACCCTGATGACATCAGCTTGATGGCTTTGAATGTTGCTAGAGAAAATCAGAATGTCATCAAGATAAATGACCACGCATTGGTATAACATGTCTGGCAGGATGTCGTTCATTATATTTTGAAAAACAGCAGGGGCGTTGCATAGGCCAAATGGCATCACCAAATACTTGAAGTGACCATCATGAGCTGTGAAGGCTGTTTTCCACTCATCCCATGATGAATACGAACAAGTTTGTAGGTGCCTTTCAGATCCAATTTAGTAAATATCTTTGCACCGTGGAGTCGGTCAAACAACTCTGATATTAAGGATAAAGGATAGTGATCCTTGATAGTGATCGCATTCAAATCTCTGTAGTCAATGCAAGGATGAAGGGATCCATCCTTCTTGCTGACAAAAAAGAACCCTGCACCTGCCGGTGACTTACAGGGTCTGATTAAATCTTTCTTGAGATTTTCTTTAATATAGGCTGACATAGCCTCAGTCTCTGATAAAGAAAGTGGATAAACTCTTCCTCTGGAAGGTTCAGTGTTGGGTTTCAAATTTATTGCGCAGTCGAAGGACATCCGCTGCTTGTTTAGAGAAGACATCTTGGAATGATGCGTACTGCGGCGGTAGACCTGGAGAGGCAGTGGCAGTAACCATACATGGCAATGGGGTCACCTTTTTTAAGCATCTGTCATGGCAGTTAGGCCCCCATTGTGATAATTCCATCGTAGTCCAGTTGAACTGGGGTGAATGGTAGTGTAGCCAGGGTATGCCAAGCACAATGCGGTGAATAGCCTTCTCAAGAACCAAGAAGGTGATGGTCTCAGTGTGCAAAGACCCGGTGCGCAAACAAATGGGTTGAATGGTGAATGAAACTTCTCCGGGCAACGGCTCACCATGTATGGAGGACAAAAGCAGTGGTGTAGTAACTGGTTCGAGGGGAATTCGTAGGTGATCTACAAGTCTCTTAAGGATGAAATTTCCTCCAGCACCAGAATCGACTAATGCTTGAGTGGCAAATTCGAGAGATCCAGAGATGATGGAGACAGGGAGTGTCAGAGGAGGAGATGGTGCAGTAAGACCTAGGAAGAGTCCTCCGGCGGATCCTAGGTCTGCATGTTTCCCAGACAGATAGGACAGGTTTGGACTGCATGGCTAATCTTTCCGCAATACATGTAAAGGCCCATCTTTTTGCAATAGCACCTCTCTTTGGCAATTAGGTGACTACGGTCAAGTTGCATGGGTTCATCTTCTTCTTCAGGAGTGAGTGAAGGTTGGACTGGAGCTGAAGGTGAGGAGCAAGGGCGAGAATCTCCGGCAGAGCGCGTCTTGGGAGTTTTTATCTCAGCAAAGCGCTCTTGGATACGGCGGTCAATCCTTCAAGCGAGGTCAATGAGGGAGCTTAAAGTATCAGGCAACTCAAATGCAGCAAGTTCATCTTTTATATGGGAGTTGAGGCCTTCCAAGAAAATGGCTCGTAGACAACCTGAGTCCCAGGGAAGTTCAGAAGACAGGGTTTTGAATTCAATCACATAGTCTTGAAGAGGCTTGGATCTTTGTTGAAGGTGTAGAAATGCTGATACCGCAATTGACTGGCGAGCAGGATCATCAAATACTGACTTGAAGAGAGTCAGAAAACCTGGTAAGTCTTTGAGGACTGGATTGTTGCGTTCCCATAATGGTGAAGCACAGGCCAGAGCTTTCCATCCAATAAGGACAGCATATACGTTGTCTTAGTCTCTGCAGTAGGAAAGTACGATGGTTGTAAGGAAAAATGCATACAGTATTGATTGAGAAAGCCCCTGCACAACAGGGAGTCACCTGAGCAGCGAGTAGGGGCAGGCAGTGGAACTGTAGTACGCCCGGTAACCACTGGGGGTGAGAGCTCTTCTCTGAAGTAGAAGAGTTGTTCAACCTGGAATTCAGCTGATTAAAGGAGGTAGCCAATGTCTCTAAAGTTCTTTGTTGTCCCAAAATCTGTTGGGCCAGACCAAGGATGGCCTGCAAGCCTGAGAGCTGAGCCGGGTCCATGGAGTTAGCAATCTGTTAGGTTCTGAGTAAGAAGTGGGCCCTCAGGTCGTGGTGAGAGCTGACTCCACCCACAGGGAGGAGCCCTGTGGGGACTCACCACGACAGGCAAAGTCTCAGCAGTGAAGGAGGCAGGAAAAGAAAGAACTTTATTGTACTGCAAAACATTACCTGAGGATCGGTTTCCCCAGTAGTGGTCCGCAGAGTGGGGTAACCCGGGGAAGGCTTGCTCCAGGAGTTCTCTGTGCCAGGTATCTCCGGTAGTGGTCCGCAGCACGGGGTAGTTCGAAGACAGATGTGGATAGCAGGCACAGGCAGCTGGGATCCAGTAGTGGTCCGCAGAGTGGGGTAACCCGAGAATCACAGTTGGTGGAGAGAAGCAAAGTGTAGTATTACTCACACAGGCTGGATGAGAGACTACTGTGAGGGTTGCAGTGAAGGCCCGAGAATGGGTAGCACTGGAGGGTCCATCAGTAGCATAGAGGAAGTACTCACTCGGCAGAAGAATGGAAGGATCCCATGGAAGGCCCACTGAGGAGCGGATAGCCAAGAGTGCAGCAAGGCCCCTGAGGAGCTGGTACCTGAGGCACTTAGCAGGATCTCAGAAGTAGCGGAGTGAAGCGTTATGCGAAGCGGAATTGAGCCTCTCTCGCCGCGACTCAACCCACTCACCTCCTCTGCTGCAGGGGCTCGCGCGGTTGGCGCGCTCATTCAGAGCAAGAGCCCGCTCACCCACCGATCCAGTGAGCCAGCAGTAAAACGAGAAAAAAAACAAAAAACAAAAAAAGAGAAGGGAAGGGAAACGCGGCTGGAACACGTGGTGAGTTAAACCGCTCCCACCCCAACCCAGCCGGCCTATCCGAGCACTGCTCCAGGCCCTTTCAATTGCCGTCGCTTCCCGGGGCCTCCCTCTCTCGCCGTGATTCAACCCATTCACCTCCTCCGCTGCAGGGGCTCGCGCAGTCGGCGGTACTCATTCGGAGCAAGAGCCCGCTCACCCACCGATCCAGTGAGCCAGCAGTAAAACGAGAAAAAAAAAAACAAAAAAAGAGAAGGGAAGGGAAACGCAGCTGGAAAACGTGGCGAGTTAAACAGCTCCCACCCCAACCCAGCCGGCCTATCCGAGCACTGCTCCAGGCCCTTTAAATTAACGTCGCTTCCCGGGGCGTCGCGCACCGGGCATCACGCGCCTGAAGGAGCGCGACCTAAGGGGCCTGCCCCTTAGTTCTCCCCTTGGTGAGCCACTAGAGCCAGAGGGAAAAAAAAAAAAAAAGCCTCACGCCCACCACACAACCCCGACGCAACAGCTGTACATGCAGCTCTTAACTTTCTTACTTTCACCTGCCTGCTCCTGCCACAGCCTTCTTCCATCCAGTCCAGCATTTGACCAGACTTCAACCATCTTCCTTCAGCACTACTCTCAGCATCTCACCATCTAATCTCAGCTTGCAGCTGGCCTTTCTCCATCCTAATTCAGCATTCAGCAACATTCAGCTGATTAAGTTCCGCACTCATCCCGCTTGCTTCCAATCGGCGGACCACGTGCCCACACATCAACCCCTGTGCACCCACCCACTCATGCAGCCTCTAAGGGCCCCATTCAGCTTAACTAATCACTTTTCCTCAGAGACAACCACACATAGCTACCATCCTCAATATCTTTTGGGACCTCAACCATGCTCATGTTCCCTATCCCAATCATCAAAAACCTCTACTTCAACCGGAAAAAACGAGCTGACCCTACAGCCCTCCAACACAAACGTCTGATACCAATAATGACAACCCCACTCACTCAATTCCTCGGACTATCCTTATTCTCACTAACACTCTTTAACGCTCAATCAATCTCGAAAAAAACACACATAATTAACGACTATCTCCAGGACTCACAACCGGATATATGTGCTATGACAGAAACCTGGTTGAAACCCACAGACCTAGCTCTAATCAACCAACTACCCCTTCACATCTACGACATCTATTCAATACCCAGACCCAAAAAAAGAGGGGGCGGACTCTGCTTAGCTGCAAAAAAGGAGCTGAGACTATCCCTACAGACCACTATTCACACCTCTCGACTGGAATTTGCTCTCTTCAGCTCAAAACAGCTCCAAATTTGTTTACTCTATGCTCCGCCCGGTCTCCTAGATTCAGATCCATCACCACTCATTGAGCTCATCGCCAAACACCTAAAAAATGACACCCCAGCAGTCATCCTAGGAGACTTTAACCTTCACACAGAATTGATCCCATTATCCGCCAATTGCGAAATGCTACTATCCTCCTTCAAGGCTATGGGCTTCTCCCAAATTGTTAAAAGTCCCATGCACAAAGCAGGGCACATTCTGGACCTTATATTCATAAATTCGGGCCTTTCACAATCTTCCCCACCACAATGCTCCCCTATCCCATGGTCAGACCACCTGATGATCACAACTGATCTCTGTATCAAGGACAACCCTGTGTCACCAATTACTAAAACCACAATTCACTACAGGAACTTCTGCTCTAGAGAAGACCTCACCTCTCTTTTATCTTCGGAACTCACTAATCTTGACCTTTCAGACACTGAAGCAGCTATCTCGTCATTAGGGATGTGAATCGTTTTAGGACGATTAAAATTATCGTCCGATAATTTTAATATCGTCTTAAACCGTTATGGAACACAATACAATAGAGATTCTAACGATTTATCGTTATAAATCGTTAGAATCGTGAGCCGGCACACTAAAACCCCCTAAAACCCACCCCCGACCCTTTAAATTAAATCCCCCACCCTCCCGAACCCCCCCCAAATGACTTAAATAACCTGCGGGTCCAGCGGCGGTCCGGAACGGCAGCGGTCCGGAACGGGCTTCTGCTACTGAATCTTGTTGTCTTCAGCCGGCGCCATTTTCCAAAATGGCGCCGAAAAATGGCGGCGGCCATAGACGAACACGATTGGACGGCAGGAGGTCATTCCGGACCCCCGCTGGACTTTTGGCAAGTCTTGTGGGGGTCAGGAGGCCCCCCCCAAGCTGGCCAAAAGTTCCTGGAGGTCCAGCGGGGGTCAGGGAGCGATTTCCCGCCGCGAATCGTTTTCGTACGGAAAATGGCGCCGGCAGGAGATCGACTGCAGGAGGTCGTTCAGCGAGGCGCCGGAACCCTCGCTGAACGACCTCCTGCAGTCGATCTCCTGCCGGCGCCATTTTCCGTACGAAAACGATTCGCGGCGGGAAATCGCTCCCTGACCCCCGCTGGACCTCCAGGAACTTTTGGCCAGCTTGGGGGGGGCCTCCTGACCCCCACAAGACTTGCCAAAAGTCCAGCGGGGGTCCGGAATGACCTCCTGCCGTCCAATCGTGTTCGTCTATGGCCGCCGCCATTTTTCAGCGCCATTTTGGAAAATGGCACCGGCTGAAGACAACAAGATTCAGTAGCAGGAGCCCGTTCCGGACCGCTGCCGTTCCGGACCCGCAGGTTATTTAAGTCATTTGGGGGGGTTCGGGAGGGTGGGGGATTTAATTTAAAGGGTCGGGGGTGGGTTTTAGGGGGTTTTAATGTGCCGGTTTTGCGATTTTACGATTTTTCGATTTTTCACGATTTTTCACGATATTTTACCCCCCCAAACGGCAACAATATGATTCCCTCCCCCTCCCAGCCGAAATCGATCGTTAAGACGATCGAGGACACGATTCACATCTCTACTCGTCATGGCACAACATCACAAACAAGGTGGCAGAAAAACTTTGCCCCCAAAAAACCAAAGAGATTAACCCATCCTGCAAAAACAAAAATCCATGGTTCACGCAGGAACTAAAAACCATCAAATTAGAATTGAGAAAAAAAGAACACGCATGGCGGAAGAGTCCATCCAACGTTACACTAACTGAGTACAAAACCCTCATGCACAGTTACAGAAACAACATCCTTCGCACAAAGAGAGATTTTTATGCCCACAAAATTCACAATTTTTCCTTTGATCCTAAAGCACTGTTCTCATGTCTCAGAGCTCACAAAACCCACCTCACCAGCTATCCCAGATGATCAAGCACAATCCAGATGCACAGAGCTTGCACAATTTTTTGAAAACAAAATCCTCAATCTAATGGCTCCTCTGGCAACCTGTAACACAGTACCTCCTTCTATCTACACTCCTTCATGCAACCAGAATGCAAACCTAGATTCATTCGAACCTATTTCCTCACTCGAAATCGAAATGACTCTCAAAAAGACGAAACCTTCCACTCATCCGATAGATTCCATCCCATCTAAATTCCTACTCACCATCCCGAACATTATAGCGAAGCCCTTAGCAGAGATCATCAATCGCTCGCTAACCCAAGGACTAGTACCAGACACGCTGAAACTAGCCACCCTCAAACCTCTCCTCAAAAAACCTAACTTGAACCCTGCAGACCCGGCAAATTTTCGCCCCATCGCTAACCTACCATTTGTCGCCAAACTTATGGAGAGGATAGTCAACAAACAGCTATCGGAATTCCTAGAAGAACACAAGATCCTCACAACAGCTCAATTCGGATTCCGCAAATCCCTTAGTACAGAATCCCTCTTGACCTCACTAACTGACAGAGTCCTTGCAGGTCTGGAGAAAAAGACCCCATACCTCCTGATTCTTCTTGACCTATCGGCAGCGTTTGACACCGTAAAACACTCTATCTTAATCGACCGGCTCTCAGACATAGGCATCTCAGGATCAGCCCTTGAATGGTTCAGATCTTTCCTTCATAATAGGACATTCAAGGTCAGAATCAGCAACAAGGATTCCCACCCGGTCAAGTCCACTTTCGGAGTTCCTCAAGGTTCCTCCCTCTCCCCTACCCTTTTTAACATCTATCTTCTCCCCTTATGTCATCTGCTCTCAAGTCTTAAGGTCACACACTTCATATACGCAGACGATGTCCAGATTTTGCTGCCAATCACTGACTCCATCTCCAGCACCATCAACCTCTGGAACAATTGTCTACAGTCCATAAACTCACTCCTCTCTAGCCTTAACCTAGTACTTAATACGTCAAAAACGGAACTTTTACTAATCACTCCAAACGAGAACCTTCAGCCTACCAACAATCTAATCACACCTCTAATGATCAATTCCAAACAAGTAAGAGACCTTGGTGTTACCTTAGACAATAGGCTGAACCTCAAAGAATTTGTCAAGAACACAACGAAAGAATGCTATCACAAACTACACATTCTGAAAAAGTTGAAATCTCTCCTACATTTTCAGGACTTTAGAACAGTCCTCCAAACAATTCTATTTTCCAAAATCGATTACTGCAACTCTCTGCTTATTGGCCTTCCAGCCATCACCACCAAACCTCTACAAATGTTGCAGAACTCCGCCGCCAGGATTCTTACTAACACTAGCAGAGGTGAACACATACACCTATACTAAAAAACTTACACTGGCTCCCTATCAGATCCAGAATCATTTTCAAAGTACTAACTATAACCCACAAGACCATCCATTCCCAAACTTCGCTAGATCTAAGCTGCCCACTTCGTCCACATGCATCATCAAGACCAATCAGAACCAGTTACTTAGGCACCTTACACACGTACCTTCAGCCAAGTCCTCACTCAAGAAACGTGCATTCTTGACTGCCAGCCCCCTCCACTGGAATGCCCTCCCCACGGACATTCGTCTTGAAACCTGTACTCGAACACTCAAAAAGAAACTCAAAACCTGGCTCTTCACAAAAGCCTTCACTTAAAGTTTTCACTCAGAGCCACGTCCCAGGACTAGACTCATTCATGCATTTCATAATCACATAAACCAGATGTCTGATGCCGCAACTATTAATCATATTTCTTTGTCTCATATTCCCAACCGTTAAATGTATAGCATGCTACACCCATACCTTTTAAGTCCGATGTAACCTTAGTCTTGAAAACTACAAACCTTGAAGATGTAAACCTTAGTTTTTGTAGATGTAAACCTTTTGAAGATGTAAACCTTAGATTCTGAAGACTGTAATTTGTAAGCATTTGTATTTATTGTTTAGCTATTTACATTGATCTGTAACCACTCTGTCTTGTTCTCTCCTTTACCTTAAGTTCTAAAGTTCCTACGAAGTTAGCCTTGTTATTTTATACCCACTTGTTTGGTGTAATTTTCCAATTTTGGTTCTATGTAAACCGAAGTGGTATGTACTAGTACATGAACTCCGGTATATAAAAGCCTTTAAATAAATAAATAAATAAATAAATAAATAGGAAATCCTTTCTTCGCTAACTCGTAGGTAGGAAGGTGCAATGGGTATTTATCCATGTAGGCGGTGACATCATGCGGAGGGGATGCCCCCGAGGTACTCACCATTTCGCAGACAAGAAGGAGGGAGGCGCACGCATGCCTTAGGTAACTCTGGAGGCAAGATGGCGGCCGGGATTGCCCACACCGTCCTGGAAATGCCAGGGTGGTCGGCGTGCAGAAGCAGAGGCAGCCAGTCTAGACAGGAGTGGAACTGAAGGCAGAAAAGAAGTAAGCAGCAAAGGTCGCAGCAGTCTGTGACCGGGCGCAACAGTACCCCCCTTCTTAGGGCCCCTCCCAGGGGGTTTCGGCTTCCTCGACCAGCCGTGTTCCCCCCATCATGTGACTTTGCCATGGATAACTTTAATGATAGGTTACAAATTACTTGTAATAGATCGGAAATTTCTTTAAGAAACCCAGGACTGCACTTCTAAGATGGCATTTTTTAACAACATCCACACCTGTTGCACACTTTTAACCTTTGTAGCTGCTCCTTTCAGATTTTTTCTAACTATTTTTCTCATTTTATTAAAGTTTCCCTTTTGAAAGTTTAGCATGAGAGATGTGGATTTCCTTGCTGTCCCCCTTCCAGTCATTAAATCAAATTTGATCATATTATGATCACTATTGCCAAGCGGCCCCACCACTGTTACCTCTCTCACCAAGTCCTGTGCTCCACTGAGAATTAGATCTAAAATTGCTCCCTCTCTCGTCGGTTCCTGAACCAATTGCTCCATAAAGCTATCATTTATTCCATCCAGGAACGTTATCTCTCTAACGTGTCCCGATGATACATTTACCCAGTGTTAACCCTCAGTGTGTGGACTCTTGGTCTGACTTATGATAGATAAGTCAGAAGGTGGATTGAAAACAACAGTCTTTGAAACTGACCTTAGAGATGATATGACTTGACCACGTAGTTAAACCTCAAAAAGGTATTTATTCAAATAACATAGTTCAGGAACAAAGCACTAGACTTTCAAATAAGTGAATTCATGGAAGAAACAGGTAACATTCAAACAAGGCAAAATAAAGGCAGAGCTCAAGCTGCAGCGAGGCCTTCACGGTTGTAGACAGTTGCCAAGACAACCAAAACGCCTGACTGCAGAGAATATAAGGAACACGTGTTAAACAAAGATTCCAAACAGCACCAGCCCTGGGAATTCTTAGCAACACATAACAGTAAAGATACCTGACGGTTCAGCAGTGCGAGTCTCCCATTCTAAGCCTTTTTTAAATTAAAGAGGCATGCGCTGGGGTAACAATTAAACAGAGCAGCAACCAGTGTCCCCGCGATGATATGTGCACTCACTCCACGCATACACGCACACTTCCCGCGAAAACCCCGGGTCATCAATCACAGCACGCAACGCCGGCAAACCTCCCGGACGATGCAGTGATGAGCCGGAACAATAACCACCCACCCGGGCCCTGGCATAACCCACCCTGACCAGCGGTAAGGTCACAACACCCAGTCAATATTGGGGTAATTGAAGTCTAGCACAGGAAATGTGGAACCCAAAAAACAATTTCAAAAATTGGCCTAAGAAGGTGTCAGCAAGCCTTGACGTTATGTGTCACTCTCAAGCAGACACTAACCGGTCTTATCAATCATTCACCTTCATCATAATTTTAATGCAACAAACTTTTTTCTTTTTTCAATTATTATTATTAAAAATGTCCTCCATTCTTGATAAGTAAATGACTCTTTCAAATAACATTAATAGGAAAAGCCCTACACGGGCCGGTGTTTCGCTGGGTAAGCTTCCTCAGGGGCACATAACACTTCAGTTTGTAGAGTCACAATTCTAAAAAGAGAATAAGTAAAGAGAAATCGCACGTCAAATAAAATAAGAGGTGAATTCAATACTTATCTCATGACACCACGGCTACCATTTCAGACGGGACCAGACGTCTCAACCATCTTGGAAGGAAGAAAATGGAGGAACCCGAACCGAGGCTAGCGTTCCTTTAAATGATCAATCATGAATTTGAAACATCTGTCAGATGATCGTAATTTAAGTGACGTCAGCCATCAATCATGAATCGGTGTTGGGCAATCTATTAATCATGATTTAAAAAACAACCTAGAATTCAACCTAAAAAAACATGTAAGTCCAGCTCAGTGTTTAATCCTGATGGATGAACAGTTTTTAAACGATAAATCCACCGCTGTTCAGACTGCAATAACATACGTTCTCGATTGCCTCCCCGCCAGTGTGCAGGAATGTGTTCAATGGCACAGAATCGCAAATCATCAAAAGTATGTCCAATCTCAGTACAGTGAGAAACTAAGGGTTCATTGACTCTAGCGGTTCTAATATTGCTGCGATGTTCTATCATCCTCGTCTTCAATAGGCGTTTCGTCTTGCCAATATAAATGAGGGAACAAGGACATTGTATCAAATATATCACCATGATAGATACACAAGTAGTATGGTGTCGCAAAAATATTTTATAACCAGAGGGTACAGTAAATTGATCTGAGATTGTCATAGAGGATGAACAAACGGAGCAGTTATTGCAAGGCTTGTGTGAACCTGATAACCTATGTGATGTATTTGACATCATAGAACTGTCCGATTTCACCAAAAAATTTTTTAGATTCATGGCACGGGAAAAAGTAATTCGTGGGGGAGCCTGAAAAATCGCATTAGTTTGTAGCACATGCCAGTTTTGTAGAATAGATTGACGAATTTTAAAAGCAACCGAAGAATATGGTAGGATACATGTATGGCGTGAGGATTCTTCATTGGATCGGGGAAGAAAAAGCCACTAAAAAGAAAAAAGTTTGTTGCATTAAAATTATGATGAAGGTGAATGATTGATAAGACCGGTTAGTGTCTGCTTGAGAGTGACACATAACGTCAAGGCTTGCTGACACCTTCTTAGGCCAATTTTTGAAATTGTTTTTTGGGTTCCACATTTCCTGTGCTAGATTATATGTTGTGGTTAACCGCTGACTCCTTTGTGTGAGTAGGGTAATTGAAGTCTCCCAGCAATAAGTGCAGAAAAGGAATTTAGTCCAAACCATGAAGATTCATCAAAGCTCTACAGAGCAGGTAGATTTTTATTCATTTTAGGCGGCAACTCCACAAATTTAGAATAGCAACAGATTAGAATGCGTCCCCCGACACGGTCCCGTGTTTCGCCGAGGGCTGCATCGGGAGGGAGCAAGAATTTTCACAAAACACTGTAAATAAAACATACACTGGTAAGGACATAGAATGGCAAAAAGTCGACATAAATTGCAAATGATTACACACATACCTGAATGCTAAAGGAATTCAAAATTGGCAGGGAGCGCGTCCATATTAGATGCAGACAGGCATTTAAACCACACGGAGTTGGCGCGAACTCAGGTTGACAGGTCACATGGTCAAACGGGGCCAATCACAGTTGCCCCCGTTCCTGAGGCGCAACTAGCAGTGCAAACAGCAATTAACCTAGGTGGCCCAGACAGGTTTTAAGTAAAAAGATGCCACTCTAATTCCCGATTAAGACCATTGGGAGCAACTGTATCAAGTTGGAAGATCCATCTCTGTTCAATACGTCCTAGCTGTTCATTGTAGTTGCCGCCCCGAGGAGAACGGGGGACAACCTCAACGATACAGAAGGACAGATCAGAGATGGAGTGTGCCTGTTGAACCCAGTGTGTAACTAAAGGCTCATTCTCACGTGTGTTGTGGATGTTAGAGCAATGCTCAATTATGCGAGTTTTAGCCATTCTAGAGGTCTTACCCACGTACACCAAGGGACAGGGGCAAACAATTACATATATCACTCCTTTCGAGGTACAATCTGAGGTGGCCCGAAGGGGAAAATTTTGATGCGTGATGGGGTGTGTAAAAGAAGTATAAACCCCTGTGTGTTGACACATAGTACATCGACCGCAGGGTTGATGCACAGCCGCTACTACAACACGGCCCGTGGGCGGAGCAGCCTCTACGCGTTATGCATCTATTGCCTCTTCTTTTTTGGATTCTGGACAAAAACCACCGGACTCGGGACAGTACCTACGGCTCAATGTATTGTGTTTGATCTTAAAATACATCTATATCGTTTTTTTAGGGCACTTAAGCTTAAATTATTTTTTGCTGATTCCCCCGCTATCCGTGATGAATCTTTGGTATACCCTAAATCTCGCTGGCTCCCACCGGGACCCAGTGATCCACTTATTGCAGCATTTGAAACCTTGATAGACCAGGATATACGTAGTCTGTTATCAAGACGTCATTACACTCAATTTAATTTATCTAAAAATGAGCATGTGGCCATTAAACTCTTGGAGCAGGATCGTAGCATTATAATTAAGCCTGCGGATAAAGGGGGTGGCCTAGTGGTGCAGGATACTGAGCATTATGAGGCTGAAGCCTATCGTCAGCTGCATGACAGCTCTTTTTATCTGCCACTAGCTGGTGACCCCACACCAGACCTTTTACAACAGATTAAAGAGGTGGTCCAGAATGCTATGGATATGCGGATACTCACACCCCGGGAAGCTAAATTTTTGGTCACTGATTTTCCTAAAATCCCAGTTTTCTACACCTTACCTAAGGTGCATAAAACTTTGGATAACCCTCCGGGTCGGCCAATTGTGGCAGGCATAGGGTCAGTTCTTGAGCCTTTGTCTCAGTTTGTGGATCTCTTTCTAAAACCCTGGGTTCCAAAAATTCAATCATACATTCGGGATTCATCCCATCTAATTACAATCTTGGATAATACACCAGTCCCAGTCGGTTCCTTTTTTCTTGTCACTTTAGACATTGTCTCCCTGTATACAAACATCCCGCAGGTGGAGGCACTTAAACTTATTGAAGATACCCTAAACCTACGTGATACTCCTTGTCGGATCCCCACCACTTTTTTGAAAACATTGGCAGACCTGGCCTTGACAAAAAATTACTTCCGTTTCAAAGATACTTTTTTTCAACAAATTAAGGGTACGGCTATGGGGGCCACTATGGCCCCCAGTTTGGCTTGTCTCTTTGTAGCTCAATTTGAGGAAATGTTTGTATACCCATCTGATTGGTTTCACTTTATTCCTCTATGGCGTCGTTTCATTGACGATATTTTTCTTATTTGGCAGGGGACCGATGTACAATTCTTTTTGTTCCTTGATTGGCTCAATTCATGTGATACTAATATTCAGTTTAATTTTTCCATACATCCGGTACAAATTTCTTTTTTGGATATTCTTATATCTGCACATGATAATCACTTTATCACTACCATCTTTCGTAAAGAGACAGATAGGAATACATTACTTTCCTTTGACAGCTGCCACCCGCAGACTTTACGCCATAACATCCCTACTGGACAATTTCTGCGTTTGCGCAGACTCTGTTCAACTAGGGAAGAATTTTTGTCACAGGCCAAGTCTATGACTATGAGGTTTTTGTCAAGGGGATACCCCTCACGGATTGTGAAGAATGCTTTTAAACGGGCACTGTTTGTAAATCGGGATTTGTTGTTTCTTTCACGTTCCCGATCGACAGAGAATGTTAGTAATTGTATTTTACCATTCTCTACTTTGAGTCGTCAGGTTACCAACATTGTCCGAACACACTGGCAATCCCTCTCTTTGAATCGCCTTTTCCCTGGTCCCCTTCGTTTTACATACCGTAGGGGCCGTAATCTCCGTGATAGACTTGTGCACGCAGATCTCAATTCGGAACTGCAGGTCCCCGTCTCTGCGGCTGTGCATCAACCCTGCGATCAATGTACTATGTGTCAATACACAGGGGTTTATACTTCTTTTACACACCCCATCACGCATCAAAATTTTCCCCTTCGGGCCACCTCAGATTGTACCTCGAAAGGAGTGATATATGTAATTGTTTGCCCCTGTCCCTTGGTGTACGTGGGTAAGACCTCTAGAATGGCTAAAACTCGCATAATTGAGCATTGCTCTAACATCCGCAACACTCGTGAGAATGAGCCTTTAGTTACACACTGGGTTCAACAGGCACACTCCATCTCTGATCTGTCCTTCTGTATCGTTGAGGTTGTCCCCCGTTCTCCTCGGGGCGGCAACTACAATGAACAGCTAGGACGTATTGAACAGAGATGGATCTTCCAACTTGATACAGTTGCTCCCAATGGTCTTAATCGGGAATTAGAGTGGCATCTTTTTACTTAAAACCTGTCTGGGCCACCTAGGTTAATTGCTGTTTGCACTGCTAGTTGCGCCTCAGGAACGGGGGCAACTGTGATTGGCCCCGTTTGACCATGTGACCTGTCAACCTGAGTTCGCGCCAACTCTGTGTGGTTTAAATGCCTGTCTGCATCTAAGATGGACGCGCTCCCTGCCAATTTTGAATTCCTTTAGCATTCAGGTATGTGTGTAATCATTTGCAATTTATGTCGACTATTTGCCATTCTATGTCCTTACCAGTGTATGTTTTATTTACAGTGTTTTGTGAAAATCAGGGAAGACTACAGTGATAGGGGTATACTACCGTCCACCTGGTCAAGATGGTGAGATGGACAGTGAAATGCTAAGAGAAATTAGGGAAGCTAACCAAATTGGTAGTGCAGTAATAATGGGAGACTTCAATTACCCCAATATAGACTGGGTAAATGTATCATCGGGTCACGCTAGAGAGATAACGTTCCTGGATGGAATAAATGATAGCTTTATGGAGCAATTGGTTCAGGAACCGACGAGAGAGGGAGCAATTTTAGATCTAATTCTCAGTGGAGCACAGGACTTGGTGAGAGAGGTAACGGTGGTGGGGCCGCTTGGCAATAGTGATCATAATATGATCAAATTTGATTTAATGACTGGAAAAGGAACAGTGTGCAAATCCAAGGCTCTCGTGCTAAACTTTCAAAAGGGAAACTTTGATAAAATGAGAAAAATTGTTAGAAAAAAACTGAAAGGAGCAGCTACAAAAGTAAAAAATGTCCAAGAGGCGTGGTCATTGTTAAAAAATACCATTCTAGAAGCACAGTCCAGATGTATTCCACACATTAAGAAAGGTGGAAAGAAGGCAAAACGATTACCGGCATGGTTAAAAGGGGAGGTGAAAGATGCTATTTTAGCCAAAAGATCTTCATTCAAAAATTGGAAGAAGGATCCAACAGAAGAAAATAGGATAAAGCATAAACATTGGCAAGTTAAATGTAAGACATTGATAAGACAGGCTAAGAGAGAATTTGAAAAGAAGTTGGCTGTAGAGGCAAAAACTCACAGTAAAAACTTTTTAAAATATATCCGAAGCAGAAAGCCTGTGAGGGAGTCAGTTGGACCGTTAGATGATCGAGGGGTTAAAGGGGCACTTAGAGAAGATAAGGCCATCGCGGAAAGATTAAATGATTTCTTTGCTTCAGTGTTTACTGAAGAGGATGTTGGGGAGGTACCCGTAATGGAGAAGGTTTTCATGGGTAATGATTCAGATGGACTGAATCAAATCACGGTGAACCTAGAAGATGTGGTAGGCCTGATTGACAAACTGAAGAGTAGTAAATCACCTGGACCGGATGGCATACACCCCAGAGTTCTGAAGGAACTAAAAAAATGAAATTTCAGACCTATTAGTAAAAATTTGTAACTTATCATTAAAATCATCCATTGTACCTGAAGACTGGAGGATAGCAAATGTAACCCCAATATTTAAAAAGGGCTCCAGGGGCGATCCGGGAAACTACAGACCGGTTAGCCTGACTTCAGTGCCAGGAAAAATAGTGGAAAGTGTTCTAAACATCAAAATCACAGAACATATAGAAAGACATGGTTTAATGGAACAAAGTCAGCATGGCTTTACCCAGGGCAAGTCTTGCCTCACAAATCTGCTTCACTTTTTTGAAGGAGTTAATAAACATGTGGATAAAGGTGAACCGTAGATATAGTATACTTGGATTTTCAGAAGGCGTTTGACAAAGTTCCTCATGAGAGGCTTCTAGGAAAAGTAAAAAGTCATGGGATAGGTGGCGATGTCCTTTCGTGGATTGCAAACTGGCTAAAAGACAGGAAACAGAGAGTAGGATTAAATGGGCAATTTTCTCAGTGGAAGGGAGTGGACAGTGGAGTGCCTCAGGGATCTGTATTGGGACCCTTACTGTTCAATATATTTATAAATGATCTGGAAAGAAATACGACGAGTGAGATAATCAAATTTGCAGATGACACAAAATTGTTCAGAGTAGTTAAATCACAAGCAGATTGTGATAAATTGCAGGAAGACCTTGTGAGACTAGAAAATTGGGCATCCAAATGGCAGATGAAATTTAATGTGGATAAGTGCAAGGTGATGCATATAGGGAAAAATAACCCATGCTATAATTACACGATGTTGGGTTCCATATTAGGTGCTACAACCCAAGAAAGAGATCTAGGTGTCATAGTGGATAACACATTGAAATCGTCGGTTCAGTGTGCTGCGGCAGTCAAAAAAGCAAACAGAATGTTGGGAATTATTAGAAAAGGAATGATGAATAAAACGGAAAATGTCATAATGCCTCTGTATCGCTCCATGGTGAGACCGCACCTTGAATACTGTGTACAATTCTGGTCGCCGCATCTCAAAAAAGATATAATTGCGATGGAGAAGGTACAGAGAAGGGCTACCAAAATGATAAGGGGAATGGAACAACTCCCCTATGAGGAAAGACTAAAGAGGTTAGGACTTTTCAGCTTGGAGAAGAGACGACTGAGGGGGGATATGATAGAGGTGTTTAAAATCATGAGAGGTCTAGAACGGGTAGATGTGAATCGGTTATTTACTCTTTCGGACAGTAGAAAGACTAGGGGACACTCCATGAAGTTAGCATGGGGCACATTTAAAACTAACCGGAGAAAGTTCTTTTTTACTCAACGCACAATTAAACTCTGGAATTTGTTGCCAGAGAATGTGGTTCGTGCAGTTAGTATAGCTGTATTTAAAAAAGGATTGGATAAGTTCTTGGAGGAGAAGTCCATTACCTGCTATTAAGTTCACTTAGAGAATAGCCACTGCCATTAGCAATGGTTACATGGAATAGACTTAGTTTTTGGGTACTTGCCAGGTTCTTATGGCCTGGATTGGCCACTGTTGGAAACAGGATGCTGGGCTTGATGGACCCAGCATCCATCAAGTGTGGCATTTTCTTAAAATTCTTGCTCCCTCCCGATGCAGCCCTCGGCGAAACACGGGACCGTGTCGGGGGACGCATTCTAATCTGTTGCTATTCTAAATTTGTGGAGTTGCCGCCTAAAATGAATAAAAATCTACCTGCTCTGTAGAGCTTTGATGAATCTTCATGGTTTGGACTAAATTCCTTTTCTGCACTTATTGCTGGGATATTTGTGAAGTGCAGTAACTTGCTCTATTGGTTTGTTGGTAATTGAAGTCTCCCATTATTACTGCACTACCAATTTGGTTAGCTTCCCTAATTTCTCTTAGCATTTCACTGTCCATCTCATCATCTTGACCAGGTGGACTTACATAGAAACATAGAAATGACGGCAGAAGAAGACCAATCGGTCCATCCAGTCTGCCCAGCAAGCTTCACACTTCTTTTTTCTCATACTTATCTGTTTCTCTTGGCTCTTAGTAACCTTAGGTTCTATTTCCCTTTCACCCCCACCATTAATGTAGAGAGCAGTGATGGAGCTGCTTCCAAGTGAAATATTAAGTTTGATTGGTTGGGTAAGCGGCAGCATAGCTCTCTGCCGTTGAAGCAGAGAGCAATGCTGGATATGCATTGAAAGTGAAGTATGCCTTGAAAGTCACATTAACTATCATCAAATATTGAAAAGCCTAATAATTGGTAATTGAATAAGCGTAATAATTGGTAATACCTATAGCCCATGAACCCATCCCTGTTTTTTGGGTTTTTTTCTTTTTTAAATTTGGAGATGGCAGCCCTCCATCCTTCCGCTCCGTGAAGGTGGAACACCAACCACTGGCCACTGGCATCCCGCTCCGTGAATGCCTCTGTGGCTACTGCCGCTCCGTGCAGTGTTTTGCTGCCTGCTCAATAATACTACCACACTGTAGTATACTCCTATCACTATAGTCTTCCTCAAAACACAAGGGATTTCTACCCATAAAGGTTCAATTTTGTATTTGGTCTCATGCAGGATGTTTATCCTGTTGGACTCTATGCCATCTCCGGACATAAAGCGCCACACCTCCTCCCGAGTGCTCCTCTCTGTCACTGCGATATCATTTGTACCCTGGTATAGCACTATCCCATTGGTTATCCTCCTTTAGTATCTTTGGAAGTATCTCATCCGTCCCCATGGACTTGTCCACTTTTTTAATTTTGCCAGTTCTACCAGTAAACAGAGCAATATCTACCCTACTCCCATCCATGCTCTTACCATGAAGGAACGGTCCTACCCCTAATGTCTTCTTTAGTGAATGCGGAAATGAAGTATTTGTTTAATGTTTCTGCTTTTTCCTCATCTTTCTTCACACAATGACCCTTGTCTCCTTTCCATCTTGCAAAACCACCGCTGGCCTTCTTCCTTTTCTGATATATTTGAAAAATATTCAATCATCTTGCTTTTCTCAAGCTTTGATATACTGATTTCTCTCCTAATCTCTTTCTGTTACACCAGATATCGTTTGTGTTCCTCTTGTTGAATTCCTTTGTCCTTTTTGAATGTTGATCTTTTTGTCTATTTTTTCAGACACATCTATAGAGAACTAGATCTGTTTACTTTTCCTCTTTTATTCACTTTTCTTACATAAGGATTTGCTGCTTTTTTTAATAGGCCTAAAAAACAAAACAATAAAATGGTTCAGATCTTACCTAAGCAACAGATTTTTCCAAGTTCAGATTAGAAACACAATATCAGACAGAATTGAGCTAAAAAATGGAGTACTTCAGGGATCTACACTCTCGGCGACACTTTCTAACATCTATCTGCTGCATCTATGCCACCTACTGGCTGGACTAGGTATCATACACTACATATATGCGGACGACATCCAATTAATACTACCAGTAGAGGACACAATTGATAAGACTTTAAACCTAGCATTGATGTACCTAGACATAATTAAGCAATTACTAAACCAAATGGAACTAGTAATTAACATTGAAAAAACTGAATTTATACACCTAGAACGTAAAAGCTCTGAGATAATTAAAAATCCCATCGAACTTAAAAACAATCAAGAAATAGTACTAACCGAGAAGGCTCGGAACTTAGGACTAATAATTGACACGGAACTCAGCCTGAAGCAACACATATCACAAAAAACTAGAGAAGGATACGCCAAACTAATGGTCCTCAGGAGGCTTAAACCCCTATTAACCCAAGAGCACTTCCGAACAGTCTTACAAGCACTTATATTCGCTAGCACAGACTACTGCAATACTCTGTTTCTGGGACTACCATACTCAACAATAAGACCTCTTCAGATATTACAAAACTCGGCTGCCAGAATACTGACTGGTAAAAACAAAAGGGAACACATCACCCAAACACTGGCCGAATTACACTGGCTGCCAATAGAACAAAGAGTGCAATATAAAACACTATGCACAATAGAGATGTGAATCGTGTGATCGATCGTCTTAACGATCGATTTCGGCTGGGAGGGGGAGGGAATCGGATCGTCGCAGTTTGGGTTTTTAAATATCGTGTAAATCGTGTAAATCGTGTAAATCGAAAACCGGCACACTAAAACATCCCTAAAACCCACCCCGACCCTTTAAAATAAATCCCCCACCCTCCCGAACCCCCCCAAAATGCCTTAAATTACCTGGGGTCCAGTGGGGGGGGGGAGGGCGGGAAAACCGGCACACTAAAACAACCCTAAAACCCATCCCGACCCTTTAAAATAAATCCCCCACCCTCCCGAACCCCCCCAAATGCCTTAAATTACCTGGGGTCCAGAGGAAGGGTCCCGATGTGATCTTCTACTCTCGGACCTCCGTGCGTTGTAGAAATGGCGCCGGCACTACCTTTGACCTGTCATATGACAGGTCAAAGGTAGTGCCATTTTGTTTTTTTGTCCCCCGACATCAGGAGCGTAGGAGATCGCTCCCGGACCCCTGCTGGACCCCCAGGGACTTTTGGCCAGCTTGGGGGGGCCTCCTGACCCCCACAAGACTTGCCAAAAGTCCAGCGGGGGTCCGGAACGACCTCCTGCAGTCGAATCGTGTTGCTGTACGGCCGGCGCCATTTTGCGCAAAATGGCGCTGGCCATACGGAAAAACGATTCGCGGTAGGAGATCGTTCCGGACCCCCGCTGGACTTTTGGCAAGTCTTGTGGGGGTCAGGAGGCCCCCCCAAGCTGGCCAAAAGTCCATGGGGGTCCAGCAGGGGTCCAGGAGCGATCTCCTACGCTCCTGACGTCGGGGGACAAAAAAACAAAATGGCGCCGGCGCTACCTTTGACCTGTCATATGACAGGTCATAGGTAGCGCCGGCGCCATTTCTACAATGCACGGAGGTCCGAGAGTAAAAGATCACACCGGGACCCTTCCTCTGGACCCTGGGTAATTTAAGGCATTTTGGGGGGGTTCGGGAGGGTGTGGGATTTATTTTAAAGGGTCGGGGTGGGTTTTAGGGTTGTTTTAGTGTGCCGGTTTTCCCGCCCTCCCCCTTCCCCTCCCCCTTCCCCCGATTTACGATTTTTTGACGATAAATCGGGGGAATTGTTATTGTATCGTGTCTCTAATGATTTTTGACGATTTAAAATATATCGGACGATATTTTAAATCGTCAAAAAATGATTCACATCCCTAATGCACAATTCACAAACTGATTAACGAGGAAAAAGCAGACTGGTTAAACACAGCACTACGCTTACACGTCCCACAAAGAAATCTTAGATCAGCCAACAGAGCCCTACTAACCATCCCCTCAGTCAAGACAGCAAAACTTACCCAAGTTAGAGAACGAACCCTTTCCTTGGCCGGACCAGCATTATGGAATTCATTGCCACTCGAAACAAGATTACAAAGTGATTTAAAAAGCTTTAAAAAAAGTTTAAAAACATGGCTCTTCAAAAAAGCATTCTACAATATGAATGGGGAACAAGAAGTTTAAAGGATTACGCGAATGAACATCTACACAAAGCTAAAGTCACCCTATTAGCATAATTGTATATCCATCATCATTATAGAATAATTTAAGAAACATGCAGTTTAAAGTTCAATTATTGTATGATTTCCTATTAATCATATAAAAGACAAGATCCAGATCTCACACTATATACCTTAGATTATGAAAATTGTTACCGTTAAATGTTTTGGCACTTTGTTAGTAAGAATTTAATCAAATACATATATGCGTGCCACCCTGTAAACCATTGTGATGGTGCACTACTAAACAACGGTATAGAAAAGATTTTAAATAAATAAAAAATAAATAATAAATAGCTCTTTTTAATTTAGCCCATGTTGTTCCATTTCTCCCATCTCCTCCAAGCTTTCTAGCTCCTCCTAAAGCAATTTCCCTTTTGTAACAAAATCCGAAATACATGACCTTGATCTTTGTGGGACTTCTCTTAATCTTAGCCACTCCAACAAACCATACCATCTGATGCTCACTGGTTCTCAAATGTGCTCCTATCGGGACATTAGAGATATTATCTCTATTTGTAAACACCAGGTCCAAAATCACTCCTCCCCTTGTGGGTTCCAGCACCATTTGC
The DNA here is from genome assembly GCF_901001135.1 of Rhinatrema bivittatum. Taxonomy (NCBI): domain Eukaryota; kingdom Metazoa; phylum Chordata; class Amphibia; order Gymnophiona; family Rhinatrematidae; genus Rhinatrema; species Rhinatrema bivittatum. The sequence continues at coordinate 564,731 of NW_021820455.1, read as the reverse complement.
TAAAGCAAAGCTCATTTAAAGAGCATCCATAGTCTCTCTACTCCTTATAGATTTTGTAGCAGGGATACTCCAATCCACATCCTGCAGATTAAAATCTCCAATGAGCAATATTGAAAGAGTAGCCTAGTGGTTAGAGCAGTGGGCTACAAACAAGGAAAACCAGGAATCAAATCCCTTTGATGATCTTTGTGACCCTTAGCAAGCAATTTTATCCTTCATTGACTCATATACAAACCTACTGGGAGATTCATCAAGCTGCAGTAGGGCTATAACATGCGTTAAAAGCATATATCATACAATATTTATGATAATTTGCATAAAAAGTTCAAGATTCCCTCCCCTATGCATGGATTTTGCAAGTCTATGCAAAGTAGCTCATGTGTAGTTAATTTAATGTAAAGTAAATAATGTAGCTGACTTTTAAATCAGTCAGTCCCATTATTTTACCTACAGCTTTCAGAAAAACATTAATCTAATGTAGGAACATTGAGACCCTAACATGGGTCCCGATACTGCTGCATTATTTATTTATTTATTTATTTATTTAAGGTTTTTTTTATACCGGCATTCATGAAAAAATTCACATCATGTCGATTTACATAAAAAACAGGGGTGCGAAGGATATAACAATGAACATAACTAAACGTGGAGATGCAGTTACAATTAACAAGGGCTGTTGAACTGGAGTGGAGGAATTAAAGAGAGATAGAAGAGGTTAATTATATACAATATAAATATACAATATGTACGGTGTACAATATATACAGTTACTGTGTCGATTGTTTGCTGGTGATGCGTATTAGATGGGGTTCGGGAAGGCTTGCCTGAACAGCCATGTCTTGAGTCTTTTCCTAAAGGTTAGGAAGCATGGCTCGTTTCTGATATCTGGGGGGATGGAGTTCCATAAAGGTGGGCCAGCTGTGGAAAGGGCTCGGTCTCTTAAGGTACTGTGATTAGTGGTTTTGGTAGGTGGAACATGGAGGCATCCTCTGTAGGCTTCTCTGGTCGGTCTTGTTGATTTGTGTAGGCGGAGGGGAACTTGAAGGTCGATAGTGGTGTGTTGGTGAATGATTTTATATATCAGGGCGATAGATTTGTAGATGACTCTGAAATGAATAGGTAACCAGTGAAGGTCTTTTAGGACTGGGGAGATGTGGTCTCTTTTCCTGGTGTTTGTTAGTAGGCGGGCTGCCGCGTTTTGAACCATTTGGAGCGGTTTGGTGTATGAGGAAGGGAGACCAAGTAAAGTAGAGTTGCAGTAGTCTAGCTTAGAGAAAATGAGAGCTTGAAGGATGGTTCTGAAGTCTTTGGCATGGAAGAGGGGTCTTATCCTTTTTAAAACTTGCAGTTTGTAGAAGCAGTCTTTGGTAGTTCTGTTGATGGAGGCTTTGAAGTTCAGCTTATTGTCGATTAGCACCCCTAGATCCCTCACTTGAGTGGTTTGTGGGTTGGGCTATATTATATATATATTGTATATGGCCCATTAGACTTAATGGGCCATATAGCCCAAGAAGTGACCTCCTTGAAATATCAAAAAATGTACCGAGGGTCTTTGTTGCTTCTGCCACCCACCCTAGGGTCCCTAATCAAGGTGGCCCGGGCCAAAAAATGTTTAAAATTAGTAGTATGAAGCCATACAATGACATGGTGCTCCAACTTCCTTAGCAATGCACCCCTTGGCATATTGAGCACCCCCAGATCCCCTTAATGTAAAATAAAGGTGGTAGGTTCCCCCACCTTGTCCCCATGGTAGAGAGGACCAGTCATACCAGAGGATTTCAGACAGCTGGCGGCTGAAGACACAGAGGCTTGGCAAGTTGCTGCAGAACCGATCCAGCAGCGGCTAAACGGGCCGATACAGTAAAAAGCACGGGAGAGCAGGCGAGTGCCCGCTCAGGCCACTCTCCTGTGCGCGTGATACAGTAAAGTAATTTATTTAAATTAGGGCCGGCGGTAAAAAGAGGTGCTAGGGACACTAGCGCGTCCCTAGCGCCTCTTTTCGGACAGGAGCGGCAGCTGTCAGCGGCTTTGACAGCCGACGCTCAATTTTGCCAGCGTCGGTTCTCAAGCCCACTGACAGCCACGGGTTCAGAAACCGGACGCTGGCAACATTGAGCGTTCGGTTTCCAACCCCCAAGCCTCCGGCCTATTTCACCTTTTTTTTTTTTTACTTTTTTTAACTTTTGGGACCTCCGACTTAATATCGCCATGATATTAAGTCAGAGGGTGCACAGAAAAGCAGTTTTTACTGCTTTTCCCGGTGCTCGGAGAAATTATCGCCTACCTTTGTGTAGGCGCTAATTTCTGAAAGTAAAATGTGGGGCTTGGCTGCACATTTTACTTAGTGAATTGCAGGGGAATACCTAATAGGGCCATCAACATGCATTTGCATGTTGCGGGCGCTATTAGGTTCGGGGGGTTTGGACGCGTCTCAAACTCGTGTCCAAATGCCGGCTAACCGTGCGCTCAAGAGCTGTGAGAAAGGAATTTAGTGGATAAGGGTGCCAGATGGCTTGTGGCACTCAAGGACCAGAGTTATCCACTCCCAATTTAAATCTTGGCCCAACACTTCAAAAAGGTTGCCTACCCTATTCTACTTACCGGAGGATGTTCATTTGGAAAAAGGCTCTTGGCAAGCTAACAGCTCACTTTCATCCTCCTCCTGGCTCTAAGAAGCATAATCTTTTCACCTCATTTTTAACCCACAGCTACTGTCAGCTTTCAGAGAAAAATTATTCTGGCTGCATCATTCTCTTCAGTCTGTACGGCTAATCTTAGGACCTTCTTATCGACACTGAGTGTTGAATTGTTCTTCATTCAAATAAATGTAGTTGGTAACAAAGAAATGAGTTTATCTGATATCCACAATTGAGGAAGAGATTTAACCGATTGTCTGGTGCTCAAGTTAGACATCAAGTGTTGAGGAGAGTAGACCCTCCTAGACCTGGACCCTGAACTCTTGCCTGCTCACATTAACTACACACTCAACATGTGAAACCAAAAATATGCACATACTTTCAAGGTTTATAGAATAGGATCACATAGACATAAAAAGTTTCAGAAGTTAGGAGAGGGAGCAGGTGACTCCTTCATGGTATTATAGGTTGATCCATTCCTGGGTTTACCTCACTGCATCCTTAAACTGGTAAATCTGAACTCCCAAATCATGTAAGAATTAAAAGTATGTACACCAAGACTGGAACTGCTGTTACTGAAACAGTGAAAATAAGGAAGATGTTATCTCAATTTACAAATAGAATACAATATCTGTGCTAATTTTAAGCCATAAATAGCTTTTATGTAAGGATATGCACTGTCACCATGTGTGTCTTAGAAGTGAATGTAATATTCTAAATTATGTGCCAGCAGTGTGCAATGGGGGAGTGACTGCAGTGTCCTGGGATATGCGCTGCCACATTGTGCAGTGTGGGAGTGACTGTATGATCCTGGGATATTCTCTGGCACAGTGAGTAGAGAATGAATGACTATAGAATCCTGGGCTATGTGCAGCTGCAGAGTGCAGTGTGAGAGTGACTTTAGGGTCATGAGATATGCTCTAGCGCAGTGTAGGATTGCCTGTAGGGTCCTGGGATATGTCCTGGTACAATGTTCAATGTGGGAGTGACTATAGGGTCCTTGGATATGCACTGGCACAGTGTAAAATGGGGAAGCGACTGTAGTGCTCTAGGATATGCTCTGGCATGGTGTTGTGTCCGTCGGTTCCCGACGCCCTCTCTCCGCCCTCCTTGCCTCTTTGGCGCCTCCCTCTTTGTTCGCGGGAAGATTGGCTGCCGTGGCGTCCTCCTGCCGAGGTCCTCCGGCGTCCCTGGATCAACTCGACGCTGCGAACCGCCATGTTTCCTGGAGGCCTAGGGGCGCGCGCTCGCGGCACGGCCCTGACTGAAGTACCGGCAATGGCGCGAACCTTGGCGGCGTCCCCCGAAGATGACGTCACCCGCGACGGATATATAAGGTCTTAGAATTTGCTAACAGATTGAGTTAGCAAGTGTTACACTACCTAAGCTACTCTGCCTCCTCGGACTTACCAGGGGTACCCGCTTCTCGGGGGCCTCACTCTCTTCTTTGTTTTTTAGGTGACAGTCTGGAACTGGTACTCGATCCTCCTCCAGGGATCGCTGTTCCAGCTTCTGAGGGACTACAGCCCAGCCAGGCAATCCAGCTCACTACTGCCATCTCTGGTGGTTCAGTATATTGTCTAATAAAAGAACTAGTGTGTGTCTGTCTCCATACTCTGAGCCTGACCGGTGGTCCCTCTCGGGATCTGCCCCCGGGGGCGTGGTCATCTGCCACTGGTCCAAGGATCCACCCACAACTCTCCTAAATACCAACAGATTGCCAACTCCGCAACTCTGAACCTAACAGATTGCTAACTCCCAGCAGTCTGCCAACTCCAAATGTAACAGATTGCTAACTCCCAAGCAGTCTGACTGTAGGGTCCTGGGATATGCAGTGGCACAGTGTGCAGTGTAGGAGTGACTGTAGCATCCTCTCATTAGCACTGGCACAATATTCAGTGTGGGAGTGACCGAGGAATCCTGAGATATGCACTGGTACAATATTCAGTGTGGGAGTAACTGTAGGGTTCTGGGATATGTACTGACATGGTGTGCAGTATGGGAGTGATTGTACAGTCCTGGGATATGTGCTGGCACAGTGGCAGTGTGGGAGTGACTGTAGCATCCTCTCATTAGCACTGGCACAGTGTGCAGTGTGGTAGTGACCGTAGAATCCTGAGATATGCACTAGTACAATGTGTGACTGTAGGGTCCTGGGATATGCATTGGTACAGTGGCAGTGTAGGAGTGACTGTAGCATCCTCTCATTAGCACTGGCACAGTGTGCAGTGTGGTAGTGACCGTAGAATCCTGAGATATGCACTAGTACAATGTATGACTGTAGGGTCCTGGGATATGCATTGGTACAGTGGCAGTGTAGGAGTGACTGTAGCATCCTCTCATTAGCACTGGATTCAGTATGGGAGTGACCGAGGAATCCTGAGATATGCACTGGTACAATATTCAGTGTGGGAGTGACTGTAGGGTTCTGGGATATGCAGTGGCACAGTGGCAGTGTGGGAGTGAGTGTAGCATCCTCTCATTAGCACTGGCACAGTATGCAGTGTGGTAGTGACCGTAGAATCCTGAGATATGCACTGGTACAATATTCAGTGTGGGAGTAACTGTAGGGTTCTGGGATATGTACTGACACGGTGTGCAGTATGGGAGTGATTGTACAGTCCTGGGATATGTGCTGGCACAGTGGCAGTGTGGGAGTGACTGTAGCATCCTCTCATTAGAACTGGCACAGTGTGCAGTGTGGTAGTAACCGTAGAATCATGAGATATGCACTAGTACAATGTGTGACTGTAGGGTCCTGGGATATGCATTGGTACAGTGGCAGTGTAGGAGTGACTGTAGCATCCTCTCATTAGCACTGGCACAGTGTGCAGTGTGGTAGTGACCGTAGAATCCTGAGATATGCACTGGTACAATATTCAGTGTGGGAGTGACTTTAGGGTTCTGGGATATGTACTGACACAGTGTGCAGTGTGGGAGTGATTGTACAGTCTTGGGATATGTGCTGACACAGTGGCAGTGTGGGAGTGACTGTAGCATCCTCTCATTAGCACTGGCACAGTGTGCAGTGTGGTAGTGACTAGAATCCTGAGGTATGCACTGGTACAATATTCAGTGTGGGTGTGACTCTAGGGTCCTGGGATATGCAGTGGCACAGTGTGCAGTGTGGGAGTGACTATCGCATCCTCTCATTAGCACTGGCACAGTATTCAGTGTGGTGGTGACCGAGGAATCCTGAGATATTCACTGGTACAATATTCAGTATGGGAGTGACTGTAGGGTTCTGGGATATATGCTGGCACAGTGGCAGTGTGGGAGTGACTGTAGCATCATCTCATTAGCACTGGCACAGTGTGCAGTGTGGTAGTGACTGTAGAATCCTGAGGTATGCACTGGTACAATGTTCAGTGTGGGTGTGACTGTAGAGTCCTGGGATATGCAGTGGCACAGTGTGCAGTGTGGGAGTGACTGTAGCATCCTCTCATTAGCACTGGTACAATTTTCAGTGTGGGAGTGATCGTATAATCCTGAGATATGCACTGGCATGGGTGTGACTGGAGGGTCCTGGGATATGTGCTGACACAGTGGCAGTGTGGGAGTGGCTATAGCATCCTCTCATTAGCACTGTCACAGTGTGCAGTGTGGCAGTGATCGTAGAATCCTGAGATATGCACTGGTACAATGTTCAGTGTGGGTGTGACTGTAGAGTCCTGGGATACGCAGTGGCACAGTGTGCAGTGTGGGAGTGACTGTAGCATCCTCTCATTAGCACTGGTACAATTTTCAGTGTGGGAGTGATCGTATAATCCTGAGATATGCACTGGCATGGGTGTGACTGGAGGGTCCTGGGATATGTGCTGACACAGTGGCAGTGTGGGAGTAGCTATAGCATCCTCTCATTAGCACTGGCACAGTGTGCAGTGTGGTAGTGACCGTAGAATCCTGAGATATGCACTAGTACAATGTGTGACTGTAGGGTCCTGGGATATGCCCTGGTATTCTGGCACAGTATGCAGCATGGGAAAGACTAGTTTCCTGGGACTTGTGCTGGCACAGTGTGCAGTGTGGGTGTGACTGTAGGATCCAGGGATATGTACTGGCATGTTGTGTAGTGGAGTTAGTGAGGTCCTCAGATATACTGTGTACTAGCAGTGTTTGTTTTCTATGTTCTGCTGCTGCTGGAATACTATTCTAGCTTTTGGTTTACAGGCACTGGCCACTTTAGGGAGGGCAGCTCAGACTGTACTTGGTTTAAGAAGGAGACTAACAGAACGCCCATTGGAGGATATAAATGTTCTATTGAATAAAATGAGTTCTGAATCCCTCATTACTCCGGAGGAGTGTCTAAGACTCGAGGAAGAGGTGGATCTACAGAGGAAAGTCAGGGACATGCTGGTCAGAATGCAGTGCAAAGGAGAAGATGCATGTGAGAGGTTTTTGGAGATTGTTCATATCCTCCTAGTCTCACCTCAGTTCTTCTATGACTTAGGAAGCGGTGAGTAACATTCTGGTGTAATGATACCCTCTTCTCTGTCAGAGGGATCTCATCTTTTCACATGAGAAACACAGGTGTGACTTTCTAGAGGGACAGTGACATCAGTACAGGATGCCCTGAAACCCAGTCCATACAATTACTGTGAGGTCAGGGATACTCAGCAGCGTTTGCTGAACGTTTAGAAGACGTTCTCTTATTGGTTTTCTTAGAAGGAGCAGTTCAGACACCAATAATATGATAATGATTGCTTTCAGAATTAAGAAATGTGGTGAAAGCATTCTAGGGATTATTGCCTTCCTCACATTTAAATCAATATTATAGAACTACATTTTCCATTTGGCCTTAAATTTAGTAAATTTCAAAAACACAGTTATTGCACAGTTTTGTATTAAAGCCTTTTTTTTCTCTTTGCTCTTTACACAGGTTTGGTGGAGCCTGGCAATGCCCACCTTCCCTCACCTGTTCAGCCAGTCATCCATTTACTCTCTACTGTGCCCTTACCAGCACAGGCTGATACTGATGGAACAAGTCAGAACAGTGACCCACAGCAAGTGATTTCACTGCCTGTATGTGACACAGATATGCAAGACCCACAACACATCACTCCATAACCTGTGCCTGATATAGACACGTCAATCCAGGAGAGTGACCCGCAGCACATCACTCCACAACCTGTGCCTGATATAGACACGTCAATCCAGGAGAGTGACCCGCAGCACATCACTCCACAATCTGTGCATGATATAGACATGTCAATCCAGGAGAGTGACCCGCAGCACATCACTCCACAACCTGTGCATGATATAGACACGTCAAACCAGGAGAGTGACCCAAAGCACATGACCCTACGGTCTGCTTATAAAGGAGTCAAGAGAAGTGAATATCTGCAGGGTAAGACGCATGCTATTCCTCTTAGGCCATGTGATGTGTCACAGCAAAGTCGAGTTGCATGGACTGCTGATGTGCCAGAGATAAAGTGAATTGGTCACACAATTAGCCATAGAGGGTAGGAACATAAGAACATGCCATACTGGGTCAGACCAAGGGCCCATCAAGCCCAGCATCCTGTTTCCAACAGTGGCCAATCCATGCCATAAAAACCTGGCAAGTTCCCAAAAACTAAGTCATCATATAAATTACTGCTTCTTAATTATATAGTTGCTAAATTTATAAACCCAAACAATATAACATGAAAAAATTATGAATTCAAAAAGAGACCTGTTATATGGATGTCAATAATCTGAGTGTACCTTCATACGATGCTGTAAAAAATACGGCTATCGTGACTGTGAAGTCTATGTATAGGCTTTAAAAATCATTAGGTACCCCAGTGTTGGAATGCAAACTTTTGTAGTGCTCACTGTCCACTATGCAATTGTTGCTGAAATGATCACGTGGATACTGTTGCAATATTCACTTATCTCAAAATTGTAGTCGGTCTTGCCTCAGCCGACATCCTGATGTTTCGGAGGCTGGCTCCTTCTTCAAGGGCTGGATATGCGCAAGAGAGACCGGTATTCCAGTGAAACATTAGATGTTGTGACAGTGAATTTGATTACTGTGCCAGCGATGTTCAACTTGTTAAGTTTGTTTAGCGGTCTGTGAAGCTCTGTGAAAGACAAGCGCCAGCACAGAGTCGTGGGAGCAGCCCCTTGTCTTTCACGGAGCTTCACAGACCGCTAAACAAACTTAACAAGTTGAACATCGCTGGCACAGTAATCAAACTCACTGTCACAACATCTAATGTTTCACTGGAATACCGGTCTCTCTTGCGCATATCCAGCCCTTGAAGAAGGAGCCAGCCTCCGAAACATCAGGATGTCGGCTGAGGCAAGACCGACTACAATTTTGAGATAAGTGAATATTGCAACAGTATCCACGTGATCATTTCAGCAACAATTGCATAGTGGACAGTGAGCACTACAAAAGTTTGCATTCCAACACTGGGGTACCTAATGATTTTTAAAGCCTATACATAGACTTCACAGTCACGATAGCCGTATTTTTTACAGCATCGTATGAAGGTACACTCAGATTATTGACATCCATATAACAGGTCTCTTTTTGAATTCATAATTATATAGGACATCTATAAATTCTCACCAGGGCTGGTAATTCTTTTACACAAACTATGTAATCACCTAGGGCTCAACAATTTTGGGATAGGCTTTATTGTGCAAGAGAACACAAGATTGTGCTCCAATGCCTTTATATTCTATTGGGAAATGTGCAGCATCTCAGGCAACCATTAACAGCTCCCTGCTTCCTGCTCTAGCCCTTCCCACCCAAGCAATGTGCAGGGAGCAGAAGGGAATGGTTTGACGCTGGAGTGGACAGAGCAAGGCAAAGAAGAGCTGCCCTGCTCCCTAATCCAGCCCCTCTCTTACTGCTGTTTCCAAATCACCTTTTCTCCCCTCACCTGCCATCAACATGAAGAACGATGATACCTTCTGTTAAGGGTGAAAGCAAATGCCATTCCCTGCAGGCCACCACCATGCCTATATGTAAACAATATGTGTAGCAGAAAACTTTTCTCAATTTTTCATTTCCATTCTCAAACCAGCAGTGTTTGTCCCACACCCTTCTGAATTCCATTGAGAACATAAGAACATAAGAAATTTCCATGCTCGGTCAGACCAAGGGTCCATCAAGCCCAGCATCCTGTTTCCAACAGTGGCCAATCCAGGCCACAAGAACCTGGCAATTACCCAAACACTAAGAAGATCCCATGCTACTGATGCAATTAAATCCCTAAGTAAACTTGATTAATAGCCATTAATGGACTTCTCCTCCAAGAACTTATCCAAACCTTTTTTGAACCCAGCTACACTAACTGCACTAACCACATCCTCTGGCAACAAATTCCAGAGCTTTATTGTGTGTTGAGTGAAAAAGAATTTTCTCTGATTAGTCTTAAATGTGCTACTTGCTAACTTCATGGAATGCCCCCTAGTCCTTCTATTATAACCGAGTCACATCTACTTGTTCAAGACCTCTCATGATCTTAAAGACCCCCTCAGCCGTCTCTTCTCCAAGCTGAACAGTCCTAACCTCTTCAGCCTTTCCTCATAGGGAGCTTTTCCATCCCCTTTATCATTTTGGTGCCATGGTGTTATGGCTATGGCTGCTGTGCAACTGCCTTACCACCAGGGGTCCCTCAAGAGCATGCTCTCCTGGCTGGTCCAATCCATCCTAGTCAGCTGCTCTATGTCCTGGACTGTCCTTATAATCCTGCCTACCCAAGACTCCTGTGCTTCGGCATCGATCTCGTTTGGGCTCCCTCCTCTAGCCTCCCTTGCCTTCAGGCCTCTGCCTTGCTGCCTAGTCTTCGGGCCTCTGCCCTGCTACCTTGCCTTCGGGCTTCTGCCTTGCTACCTTGCTTTTGGGCTTCTGCCATGCTGGATTGGTTTGGGACTGGGCAGCTAAGTTCACCACACTAACGCCAGGGTCAGGGTAGGCGGTAAATTTGCAGGTTAAAGACGCGGCAAAATAGCTGGTTAAAAAGGCGATAATCTGGGCGCACGTTACTGTATGGGAGGGAATAGCTAATCCAATCATTAACATATCATATACATGCGGCGGGCGGAAAGGGATATGCGTCGATTTCAAGAAGCGGTAAGGATGCGTAAAACCGGATACTGAATCGCGGGTTAGACATACGCGTCCAAATTGTGCGTACAAAGCGGGTTAGAAACGGGGTAACCGCGGCCGCGCTTTAATGTATCGGCCTGTATGTGATTGAATTCAAAACTTTGGCATCCGAACTCCATTGGGACTTGGGATGTTTGCGTGCTATTTTCTTGGAGGGTCTCAACTCTTGACTAAAGGACGAATTGGTGGCTCGTGATTTACCTGATACCCTGGAGTCTCTCATCGAAGCGGCTGGAAGAATCGACCGCCACATTCGAGAACGGACTCAGGAGGCTAAGAGTGCCAAGAAGCACGTCTCATGAGATACCCGTCCTAAGTCCTTGCACACAGTTCCTATTCCACAGTCATCACCCAGTAAAGAGGATGAGCCCATGCAATTGGGCTGCAGCCATTTAACCTTGAAGGAGAGACGTTTCCGCAAACACATGGGTCTATGCATGTACTGCAGGCACTCCAGCCATGCTGCCCAGACTTGTCCTATATGTCCAGGAAACATGCGGACCTAGGATCCGCGGGAGGACTCTTCCTAAGTCTAACTGCACCTACTCCTCCATTATCACTTCCTGTCTCACTCATCTGCAGAGGCCTGGAGTTTCAGACACTTGCCCTCATAGATTCAGGAGCCAGTGGGAATTTTATTTTAAAATGCCTGGTGGAACATCTGCGAATTCCTACTACGCCCATGGCTACACCATTGCTACTATCGTCTATACATGGAGAACCACTTCTGGGAGAGGTCTCACTTACCACACAGCCCATATGCCTGCACATATGCCTACCACACAGCCCATATGCCTGCACACCAGACTTTACATTCAGAGACCATATCTTTCCTTGTTCTTGAGAAGGCCATTCACTCAGTGGTGCTCGGACTACCCTGGCTTCAGGACCACATGCCTCAGTTCAACTGAGCAACTCTGGAACTGTCACAATGGGGACCTCGCTGTCATGACAGATGTCTTTCAAAGGTTTCTCCTGTGCCCTGTATGCCCACCACACCATTGTTGCCTGGCGAACCACCTCAATATGCATCATTTCAGGATGTGTTCTCCAAACAAGCGGCAGACGTATTACCACCTTACAGGGTTTTCGATTGTGCAATCAATCTGAAGCCCAACTCAGAGCCTCCCAGGGGAAGGATGTACCCCCTCTCATCAGCAGAGACTAAGGTCATGTCAGCTTATATATAGAAGAGAACTTACAAAAGGGGTTCATTAGACCCTCTAAATCCACGGCTGGCATGGTATTTTTCTTCGTTGGGAATAAAGATGGCTCTCTTCGTCCTTGTATTGATTACAGAGGTCTCAATGAGATCACCATCAAGAATCGTTATCCTCTACCACTGATATCGGAACTATTCAACAGACTTCAGGGAACCAAGATCTTCTCCAAATTAGATCTCAAGGGGGCCTACAGCCTGGTTCGCATCTGTTCCAGAGACGAGTGGAAAACAGCCTTTAACCCTCATGACGGACACTTCAAGTGTTGCGCTCGGAGGTGGACTCAACCTAGAGTAGATCTTCTGGGGGTAGGGGCCCACAGGAGCCAGCTCAAGGGCAGAGCGTAAGAGAGACTAATGCAAGGTTCACCCTGGAAACCCGAGACTTCCCTGAGAGGAGCTCGTAGAGATCTGTGTCGCAGGGACTTAGGTGACTTCACCCTGGAAACCCGAGATCCCCCCCAAGAGGAGCTTGTAGGGATCCAGGTCACTGGGTATTAGGTGAGGGATAGTCTCTGGTGATCGAAGATGAAACAGGAAGATCCGTAGACAGACCGAGGTCAGGGCTGGTAGCAAGCAAGGGCAGGAGCCAGGAATGAACTGAGGTCAGGGCTGGTAGCAGACAAGAGCAGGAGCCAGGAACAAGCCAAGGTCAGGGCTGGTAGCGGACAGGAGCAGGAGCCAGGAACAAACCGAGGTCAGGGCTGGTAGCAGACAAGAGCAGGAGCCAGGAACAAGCCAAGGTCAGGGCTGGTAGCGGACAGGAGCAGGAGCCAGGAACGAACTGAGGTCAGGGCTGGTAGCAGACATGAGCAGGAGCCAGGAACAAGCCAAGGTCAGGGCTGGTAGCGGACAGGAGCAGGAGCCAGGAACGAACCGAGGTCAGGGCTGGTAGCAGACAAGAGCAGGAGCCAGGAACAAGCCAAGGTCAGGGCTGGTAGCGGACAGGAGCAGGAGCCAGGAACGAACCGAGGTCAGGGCTGGTAGCAGACAAGAGCAGGAGCCAGGAACAAGCCAAGGTCAGGGCTGGTAGCGGACAGGAGCAGGAGCCAGGAATGAACCGAGGTCAGGGCTGGTAGCAGACAAGAGCAGGAGCCAGGAACAAGCTGAGGTCAGGGCTAGTAGCAGACAAGAGCAGAGTCAAGAACAAGCCAAGGTCAGTACTGGAAGCAGACGAGAGTAGAATCCAATCCAAGAACAAGCCGAGGTCAGGACTGGAACAAGCGAGTGCTGCTGTCAAGCGAGGAAGGCAACAAACAATGCAGGGAGATTGCTGAAGCGAAGTGGAAGCCTCAGCAACTTCCTTTTATCCGTGCACCGCTGGGGCGGGTCTTAGAGGGAGATTCCGGCCTGGAACCCATATCCGGAGTGTTTGTCCGTGCGCGCATGCATAGAGGCGTAATCAAAGATGGCGCTTGCCTGGGATTCCGGCGCGGAGCGGGAGGTCTGGTTTCCAGTGTAACCGTGCGCTGAGGGAGTCCAGAGCTAGCAGAAGCAGGTACACAAAGTGGCCGAGAAGGAACAGGTATTTGGGTAGGCCTACCATGGGGCATCCGGTTCCCCGTGAGTGTGGTAGTAGTTATAGCAGGAATCTGAGGTCTGGCAGAGCTTGCGGCATTTGCAGGGGAAGTCATGCTGGAGTCTGGAAGGTGAATGAAGCTGCACGCAGGAAACATAACATCAAGTATCTCGCCATGCCCTTCGGCTTAAGCAATGCACCAGCGGTGTTTCAAAATATGATGAATGACATCTTTCATGACTTTCTGTATCAGTGCGTAGTGGTGTACCTAGATGACATTCTGATTTTCTCTCAGGATTTGCAGACACACCAAGAAGATGTAAAAAAGGTACTAAGGAGGTTACGGGAAAACTGTCTGTATGCTAAACTTGAGAAGTGTGCATTTCACCAGGTATCCGTACCTTTCCTAGGTTATATTGTCTCCAAGGAGAGCTTTCAGATGGATCCCAAAAGATGAAAAGCACTCAAGATTGGCCTCAACCCAGGGGCCTGAAGGTGTTACACTGCTTCTTGGGCTTCACCAACTACTACCGTTCATTTATTAAAAATGATTCCTCCTTGACGGTTCCCCTCACGACTATGACCAAGAAAGGAGCCAACCCTTCCAAATGGTTATCCAAGGCTGTGGCGACATTTCAGACCCTCAAGGAAGCCTTCAAAAAAAAGCCCTGTCTGCGCCAACCAGACCCACTTCACCCATTCATTGTCGAGGTCGACACCTCCGACGTCAGCATGGGTGCAGTCTTAAGTCAGTACAGTGACTCCAAGGTTCTCCATCCATGTTCATGCTTCTCAAGACTTTTTTCTCCTGCTGAAAAAAATTATGGAATTGGAGACAAAGAAATGCTCGCTAATAAACTGGCTTTTGAAGAGTGACGCCCTTGGCTGGAAGGTGCTCAACATCAAATTCCAGTATACACTGATCACAAGAACTTGGAGCATCTTCGGCATGCACAATGGCTTAATCACCGACAGGCCAGAGGGTCACTGTTCTTCAACAGATTTGATTTCATCCTCAAGTACCGTCCAGGAGACAAAAATGTCCAAGCGGATGCCCTGTCATGTTCATGCTCTCCGGAAGACGTGCCTGATGAACCTCGTCACATCATTAACCGCGAGAGGGTGGTCCTCGCGGCCACCCATACAGTTCCTCCTGGGAAGACTGTAGTGACTCAGAATCTGAGGAAGAAACTATTGAAATGGGCACATGACTCCCGCTTAGCCGGCTATCCTGGGCAGAGCCATACACTTGCCATGCTCCAACGTGACTACTGGTAGCCTACAATGAAGGAGGACGTTCAAGTCTATGTGTCTTCCTGTGCAACTGTTCTGAATCTGTTATGCTTTGCTCCTGGAGATGGAGGAAAAGCACTTTGTTCAGGTGTGCTACCCTGGTAGGAGGAGTTGTAGCTGGATCCCTGGACCGGTGACAGATGACCACACCCCCGGGGAGGGGCCCTGAGAGGGACCACTGGCTAGGCTGAGGATGTGGAGACAAACACACAATAGTTCTTTTATTAGACAGGATTGGAAGCCACCAGATGTTGCAGTAGTGAGTTGGAATGCCCGGCTTGGCTGTCGTCCCTCAGATACTGGAACAGCGATCCCTGGAGGCTGAACTGTAGAGAAACTGAAGGTACAGTGAGTAGACAGGGCATGCAGGGCACAAGTACCAAACCTGATGGTAACACTCACACAAGGGTCTCAGGAAGCCCAGGTTCTGGAGAGTATAAGCCCTCAAGGAGTGAGTACCTGGTTCCAGGAAAAGCTCTGAGAGAGTGAGGGTGAAGACTCACAATGTGGCAGGTAATGAGGCCGAGGTATCCGTAGGTAGCCCAGGAACAGAAGCCCTCGATGAGCGAATACCGGTTCCGAGGGTAACCTGCAAAGGCAAGCAAAAGAGAGAGAGTGAGGCCCCCGAGGAGTGGGTACCTCAGGTAAGTCCGAGGAGGCAGAGTAGCTTAGGTTGGGAAACGTCCCGTAGGTAACCCCTTGCTAACTCACCGGTCTAGCAAATGCTGAGACCTTTTATGTTGGTCGCGGATGATGTCATCTTCAGGGGACGCCTCCGAGGTTCGCGCCTTAGCCGGTATGTCCATTGGGGTTGCACCGCGAGCGCGCCCCTAGGCCTGCAGGAGCCATGGAGGGTCGCAGCATGCAGTAGGTCCAGGGACGCCGGAGGACCTCGGTAAAGGAACACCGCGGCAGCCAGACCTCCCGTGGACGAAGAGGGAGGCGCCAACGAGGCAAGACATGTGGGAGGAGGGCATCGGGAACCAATGGATGCAACAGCAACCTGTGCAAGACAGAAGCCTCCTGTCGGATGTCTCTGGGGCCTCTTACAACTTCTGCCGGTTCCCGAAGAACCTTGGACGCATATAGCGACTAGAGAAGTGAATCGTGTGATCGATCGTCTTAACGATCGATTTCGGCTGGGAGGGGGAGGGAATCGGATCGTCGCAGTTTGGGTTTTTTAAATATTGTGTAAATCGTGTAAATCGAAAACCGGCACACTAAAACATCCCTAAAACCCACCCCGACCCTTTAAAATAAATCCCCCACCCTCCTGAACCCCCCCCAAAATGCCTTAAATTACCTGGGGTCCAGTGGGGGGAGGGGAAGGGAGAGGGCGGGAAAACCGGCACACTAAAACAACCCTAAAACCCACCCCGACCCTTTAAAATAAATCCCCCACCCTCCCGAACCCCCCCAAAATGTCTTAAATTACCTGGGGTCCAGAGGAAGGGTCCCGGTGTGATCTTTTACTCTCGGACCTCCGGTGCGTTGTAGAAATGGCGCCGGCGCTACCTTTGACCTGTCATATGACAGGGCAAAGGTAGCGCCGGCGCCATTTTGTTTTTTTGTCCCCCGACGGCAGGAGCGTAGGAGATCGCTCCCGGACCCCCGCTGGACCCCAGGGACTTTTGGCCAGCTTGGGGGGGCCTCCTGACCCCCACAAGACTTGTCAAAAGTCCAGCGGGGGTCCGGGAACGACTTCCTGCACGCGAATCGTTTTTCCGTACGGCGCTAGCATTGGGTGATCTTGTCAATCACCCAATGCTGCAGCATTGGGTGATTGACAAGATCATACTCGGTAAACATCAAAGTGCTGCACGTGCAGGCAGCCGCGTTTAATGATCTCACAGAAAATTGCATGGCTGCCAGGCATGAGCAGCACAGACTTTTCATTTTTGAGCTGATCATGGAGCATGCAGAGGCAGCAATGTTTAATAATCCCATAAGAAATGACATCTCCGCTGAGCCTGAGCAGTACAGGCTGACTGACTATAAAAGGAAACCTTGGTGATTTATTCAATAAACCGTTAGGCTTTTTGTTGTGGTAAAATATTTGCTTTTTATATTTCCAGCTACAAATTGAACCTATCTTTTTTTCCTTTCTTTTCTGCTTTCAGACATGCCCCTGCTTCAGAGAAAAAAAAAAAGAACTTCAGTATAATTTGTGACAAATAAAACATATAAAAAAATTCAGGAAGACCACAAACTTCTTTTTTCCTGAGAGACACCATGACAGAAATTATTTGGCACAATATATAATTCATCTGATTGTTAACAGTACATGCGTGAAGCGTGTCATTTCCTTCTCCTCAGTTGCATTAATTGACTGACAGTGGAGGCTTGTGTTGGACCTTTGAGTGATTAATTTCATCTTCTGTTCAACCTCACAGCTCAAGAACCGAGTGCATGCAAAACCTCGAACGAACATCCGACCAGTTCCAAAAAGCTAAAAGCTAAAATCAATCATCAAACAAAAACACCTGAGGAAACTAAAAAACGAAAGAGAAACGATTCTTCAGATACAGGTGAACCATCTTCTCAGTTGCTTTAATTGGTTGTCAGTGGGTTTTGTGTTAAACCTCAAATACGGCTGGGTGAGGAGTTATTTTCTTTCATGATCTCTTTAAAGTTGTCTGTATATGAGAGGGGCTTTTGATTACAAGCATTGACAGTAATAGAATTGAACAGGTTTGAAGTATACTAAATGTCTGTAACAAGACAAGTTCTAACAGGCACCCTTCCTTCCCAACCTTTATGAAGCAAGTTCACCGAGGTTGTTATACACCCAACTCTATGCTCACATGTATGTGCACAATATTTATATATTTGTATGATATTCCATGCTCTCATATGTTGATGTAGAATGCATTTCTATTTGTATAATCCTCCAAACCCTCACATGAATATATAGAATTGTATATATGTTTGTAAAATGCCATCCCCTTCTGCGTATCAACACTACCCTTGCCCAAATACCCAATATTGTAAATAGACCTAGGAAGAGAGCCCCTTTTTTGTCTGCTTGTAAACAGCCCCGCTGACCTAACTACTGTGTACTCATTGACTGTTCTGCAGCCTTAGTAATTGTACCGCACTTTGAGGCCTCTCTGCTGGTTAAGAATGATACAAATACTGATGATGATGATGATATTCCATGCATAAGGTAGAGCAAGGTGCCAACAGAAAATCAGGAGATGGTAGTAGAGAAGAAGGGCACATGTAGGAATAACTTGCCAAATAAACATAGTTCATGAGGAAGATGTAGGGAGAGAGAAGTTAGATGATGAGGAGCTGCAGTGGGGATGCATTTTTAGATGAGTAAGAGATGCTTGAACTTCATGCAGAACTGGATGGGAAGCCAATGTAACATCTTACATGCCTTACTCTCCCCTCAGTATCCTGTCCATGACCCATCCCACCCTCTACTCACTCTCTAAGCCAAAAAACATACTCTTCCATTTACATATATATTAATCTTTATTCAGTGGATGAAAACAGACACAGCAGCTTTATTTAACAACAATGGAAATGCAATATCAAGCAAGTTTGCTTACCGTAAACGGTGCTTTCTGTAGATAGCAGAGGAATTAGCCATGCTGTATGGGTACGTCCTCCAAGCCCCTAGGTGGCGGAGCTCTCAAAGTCTAGTAAAGACTTTTAGCTAGGTACTCCCTCCCTCCTGTATAGAGACAGGATTACCTCAGGCTCCCTCAGTCAATGTCAAAGCAAAGTATGTGTGCAAGAACTGTCCGGGGGAGGTGGGCGGGTCAGCATGGCTAATTCATCTGCTATCTACGGAAAACACGGTTTACGGTAAACATACTTGTTTCACGTAGATAAGCAGCATGAATTAGCCATGCTGTATGGGAGTCCCCAGCTGACGTATTGAGCAAGGAAAATCTGTGAAGTGCTATGCAGTTCTTTTTTTTTGCTCAATAAGATAAAAAAGGGGCAGACAGTTCCCATGAAGGCTGGATTTGCGTGGAAGCAGTGCCTAGGGATGTGCAGCCAGAAAGTATTCGTTGCATTCAGGATACGTATTCGTCAGGGGGCATATTCATTGTATTCGTACAATGGCGCCCCGATACATTGATACGTGCATTCGTTTTCCAGTTCCCATTAAAGTCAATGGGGGAAGTATTTGCAGCCTACTTTTGGCTGCAGAATTGGGGTTTTATTATCAATTTTGATGAAACTTCTGGGAAGCAATCATCATAACAACACAGCTCCAAGGTACTTAAACTGTGGCAAAATGGCACCAAAGTGGCATGAATAGCCTAAGGTACTTTAAAGGGGCAAAGGGGTACCAGGAGTGGTAAGAAGAGTGCTTCAATAGAGGCACAAAGCAGCAGCGAGAGTGTCAAAAATACACCACAGCTTCAAAAGAGAGCACCGATAAGAGATGCATGAACCCTCGAAGGCAGCACGATAGGCAAAGCGATAAGACAAGTGGCATCAACATCCTACAGAACAATGAAGGAGGAACATACATAGCAAGCAGAAAGACTAACACCAACACACTGAGCAACCATGATAGTGGCCAGAACACCACAAGTAGTTGAGTGAGTCATCTGGTGTACGGCAGCAAGGCACAGAGGCAGAGGGTAGATACAGGCTGGCCCCACCCGGGGAGAGCTCCCTTTCCTTTGTGTAGGAAAGGGCTCCCTAGAATGGGTTCGCCCCTAGAGTGGGGTGTTTCCGTTAGTGTCTAGTGAGCTCTTGCTGGTCTTTTAAAATCTGGTAGAGTTAGCAGATATACAAAAGAGAATTTTCAAGGCTGAGGCAGAGGAGGTTACCATGTAAACAGCGGTTCAACATGGGTCAGAGGGTAGATACAGGCTGGCTACACCCAGGGAGAATTCCCTTTCCTTTGAGCGGGAAAGGGCTCCTCAGAATGGGTTGGCCCCTAGGGTGGAGCACGAGCCTTCAAAGTGCGCCGACCTGGAGCAGGGTCTCATTGTGAGCATGGTCTCACTGTGTTGTGTTTGCCACAGTCTAAGTACCTTGGAGATCTTTTCTTGCTCAGAACATGGGTCAACAGGTGGTAAGAGATAGGCTGCAATGACGGGGAGAGTTCCCATTCCTTTGAGCAGGAAAGGAATGGGTTGGCCCATAGAGTGTATAATGGTACAAGTTGCTAGGATTTAAGCATTTGCAAACAGATCATGACTTCATTAGCAAGACGGAGGAAGTTCTCTTCTCTGCCGTGAAATTAAAGAAAACTGTATGTTTTATTTAAGGATCCATGCTGTAAAGGATTACTAGTTTGAATTGCCAGAGACTGAGGTTTTCCTTTGCAGCAAGGGTTCAGCCATTAGGACTGCACATAAGGCCTGGACAAACAGGCACAGCAGTCGAGGACAGAGGTCAAGCCCACGTAGGGACATAAGGCCTGGACAGACAGGCACTGCAGTCGAGGACAGAGGTGAATCCCATCTAGGGACATAAGGCCTGGACGAACAGGCAAAGCAATCAAGGTCAAACCCTTGTAGGGACATAAGGCCTGGACGAACAGGTACAGCAGTCGAGGACAGAGGTCAAGCCCATGTAGGGAAATAATGCCTGGATGGACAGGCACAGCAGTCAAGGACAGAGGTCAATATCTTGTAGGGACATAAGGCCTGGACAAACAGGCACAGCAATCGAGGTCAAACCCTTGTAGGGACTTAAGACCTGGATGAACAGGCAAAGCAATCGAGGTCAAACCCTTGTAGAGACATAAGGCCTGGACGGACAGGCACAGCAATCGAGGTCAGACACTTGTAGGGACATGCCTGGATGGACAGGCAGAGCAATCGAGGACAGAGGTGAATCCCATGTAGGGACATAAGTAGTTGCCAGCCCTCCAGCATCTGTCTGAACAGGCAAAGCAATCCATTCATCACCAGGTCTGATTCAAATTAAGTTGTAGGCTCCTAAGAGGTCTAGTTTCATAAAGATCCTTATCCCTTAGAAGTGGTCAAAGAATTCTGAGATTATCAGTAAAGGGTACCGATCCTTCTTGATGATGACATTTAGGTCACAATAGTTGATAGAAGGCCAGAGTGAGCCATCCTTTTTAACCACAAAGAAGAAACCGGCACCCAGTGGGGACATGGATCGTTGAATGAAGCCACAGTATAGATTCTTGTGGTTGTACACTGACATAACCTTGGTCTTGGGGAGAGACAAGGGGTAATCCTCTATCATGTATTTCAGTATATATTTTCCCTTTTTTATTAGATTCACCTTATTTTATAGTATCCATTTTTAGTCCTGTACTTTATTTCCAATGTATTTCAGTACATTTTTTGCCTCCTATTGCAGTATATTTTATGACTTGAACTTTAGTATATTTTTACGTCTTGTAATTCAGTAATGCTTACGTCTTGTATCTCAGTATATTCTACGCCCCGTTCTTCAGTATTTTTTATGCCTTGTTATTAGTTATTCCTTTTATCCTGTTCTCCCCCCCCCATCCCCCCTTTTCTTTGGTTCCACGTTCGTTCCCTGTTTCCCCCACCCTTGTTCTCTGTAATACATTAAGTTACCTGTAAACTGAAATGATGTACCCATGAATACCGGTATAGAAAAGTTCTTAAATAAATAAACCATGCTTTGTGGAGCATTGGTATTAGGCAGCAATTCAATTCCACAGTTGTGCTCCCTGTGCTGTGACAGTGTCTCAGCCTTCTTTTTCAAGAACACATCCTCAAAGTTGCTGTTTGAGGGCAATGTCTGGAAGTGTAGCAGCCAGGGATAAGCGAGCAAGGGCTCCATCCACTCCAGATATGAATCATGGCACTGCATACCCCAGTGTGTGAATTGCAATGTGGCCCAGTCAAACTATGGAGAATATGACTGGAGCCAGAGAAGCCGCAGAACAATTGGATGGACGGCTCTGTCTATGACATTGAAGACAATACATTCCTTGTGAAGAAGGCAGGTATGCACAGACAAGGGTGCAGTGGCATGAGTGATCCAACTTGGCAAGGGATCCCCATAAATAGAGGAGATGATTAAGAGGGTTTTCCTAGGAAGTGTGAAGTTGTAGATGATCTACCATGGCTTTCATCAAAAGGTTTCTGACAGCACCAGAGTCTACCAAAGCTAGGGTAGAGAGGTCCTGGTCACCCATGGTGACTGTTACCGGAAGGGTTAATTGAGGAGCAGGTGTTTTGAAGCCTAGGATCACCTCCCTACCTGATCCTAGGCTTTGAAGTTTCCTAGCTCGACTGGGCATTGAGCAAGCCAGTGCTCTGTGCCAGCACAAAAGAGACATAGGCCTAACTGGCATCAAAGGAGCCTCTCCTTGGGTGTGAGAAGACCCTGTGCAAGCTGCATAGGTTCATCCAAACTGATAAGGGGTGATGGAGTGGGTACTATTGGAGAGAGCAGGTGCTGGAAATAGGGAGCCAGTGTGATGGCCCTGCAAGGAGGGTGGAGTTCACTGGCCCATTGTTGGATGCTGTGGTTAATCCTTCCAGCCAGATCAATGAACCCCTTCAGGGACTCCATGACTTTGCTGGCAGCTGGCTCATCCTTTATCTTGGAGGACAAGTCCTCCAAGAAGATGCTGTGGAGGCAATCATCCCTTCAGTTGAGCTGGGTGGCCATGGTGTGGAACTCTATGGTGTAGTCCATTAGAGACTCGGTACTCTGGTGCAAATGGAGGAGGTCAGAGACCAAGATGGCCAGCAGATGGGTTCATTGAAGACAGTCAAGAACCATTGCAGATCCTGGAGGATTGGATCAGTGCACTCCCATAATAGAGATACCCGAGCCAGAACCTTACTGTCAAGGAGGGAGAGAATAAAGGTTTTTTTACTGTGTCATTTGGGAAGAGTGCCGCCTGGAGGACAAAATGCATATAGCATTGACTAAATAACCCCCAACACTGTTTCGGGTCCCTGGCAAACCAGGAAGGAGCAGGCAGATGCAGAATGGGGTGACTCGGAGCAGCAAAACTGGGTGAGGCAGCCATAGGCAGAATTGGTGCTGCCAAAGCCATGCTTGCATCTAGACAGGTATTCTGTTGCTCCATGGAAGCCACCAGGAGTTCAAGGAAGTGCTGCTGCTCGGAGTTTATGAGCTAGGCCCAGAATGGCCTAGCAAGTCCATGGCCTAGCAAGTCCATGTCCTCGGCAATCTGTTGCGAGCTTCGATACTTGGACCGAGGTGGAGTTGGAGCAATCTGAAGGGAGGAGACCTGGCTAGTGGAGCTGGCTAGTGGAGCTGACTGTGGCAAAGGCCAAACTGAAGCTTCACCTATACCAGCTCTCGTTCCCCTTAGGGTCTGCCCTCGGATGCTAAGGCCAGCAGGTTTTAGGCGCAGGCCTTTGTTGATGAGGTGAAGATCCATCAAGATAGTTTAATCACAGGCCAGGGTCCTGGGCAGGCTGAATATAGGTGGAGTCAGAGTCAGGCAGCGGTCAGGGCAGGCAGAGTTCAATCAGAGATGAGAATCAGACAGTGGTCAGTGGCAGGCGGAGTTCAATCAGAGTCGAAAGTGAAGCCGAAGTTGACACCAGAGATCTGTCTGAGGGAACACAGCATGGAGAGGCAGATAGGAAGGCAAGGAACAGCGCAGGCAGGCAGAAGATGACACTGAAGACTGAAGGCTTGTAAATGAGGAACTGAGGACTATCCAAAAGATGAAGACAAAGAACTGAGGAACAAAGACCAGTGACTGCCAAGACCAGGTACAGGAGCATAGGAGCAAAGACCAGGAACATGCTGAGGCAGCTTGCTCTACCCAAAGGTAGTTGACCTATCGCTGAGATGTGGATTGCAGGAAGCAAGGCCATTTTAAGGGCTGAAGGCCATGACATCATAGGTAAGTACCTCAGGAAATGTCCTGTTGCAGCGCTTTAAATCTATGACCACACGCGCGTGCCTAGGTGCAGCATGAAGCGAGGTCGGCGGTATCCTGTCATGGGCTCCTGTAGGAGCGCGGCAGTCAGTTCCATCATTCAGCACGGAAGGGGGGGGGGGCTATTACGGCATTGGGGCTCTTGTACCCTGTTCTTTGTACTTTTTGAAAGAGTAAATACCTGATTCGTGTTTACCTGTTCCATTCCACTCCACTCATTATGTTATAGACCTCTATCATTTCTCCCCTCTGCCGTCTCTTCTCCAAGCTGAAGAGTCCTAACCTCATAGGGAAATTGTTCCATTCTCTTTATCATTTTTGTTTGTCCTTCTCTGTACCTTTTCTAATTCTGCTATATCTTTCTTGAGATGTGGTGATCAGAACTGCACACATTACTCAAGATGAGGTCGCACCATGGAGTGATACAGAGGCATTATGATATTCTCTGTTTTATTCTCCATTCCCTCCTAAAAGCTGAGATTCAATGCCAAGAAGTGCAAAGTCATGCATATGGGGAGTGGAAACCCGAATGAACTGTATTCGATGGGGGGGGGAAAGGCTGATGTGCACGGAGCAGGAGAGGGACCTTGGGGTGATAGTGTCTAATGATATGAAGTCTGCGAAACAATGCGACACCTGGAGTACTGTGTTCAGTTCTGGAGACCGTATCTACAAAAAGACAAAGACAAGATGGAAGCGGTACAGAGAAGGGCGACCAGGAAGGTGGAGGATCTTCATCGGATGACGTACGAGGAGAGATTGAAGAATCTAAATATGTACACCCTGGAGGAAAGGAGGAGCAGAGGCGATATGATACAGACTTTCAGATACTTGAAAGGTTTTAATGATCCAAAGACAACGACAAACCTTTTCCGTAGGAAAAAAATCAGCAGAACCAGGGGTCACGATTTGAAGCTCCAGGGAGGAAGATTCAGAACCAATGTTAGGAAGTATTTCTTCACGGAGAGGGTGGTGGATGCCTGGAATGCCCTTCCGGAGGATGTGGTGAAGACCAGAACTGTGAAGGACTTCAAAGGGGCGTGGGATAAACACTGTGGATCCATAAAGTCAAGAGGCCGCCAATGAAGAGTGGGTGACTCACCAGAATGATGGCTACTGCCTGGAGACAATACCCTTATTCAATAAACGTACACATGCTTACTGTGACTCCAACATCGTTCTAGCTTCAACAGCAAGAGGAAATGTGGAATAAAGGATCTGCACTCACAAAGGGGGGAGTAGCTGGCTTGTTACGGCGGTTACTACCCCAAACCAAATAAGCCTGTTACTTCTATTTCTATGCATATACAGCATAGTTCTCTGCTTCAACGGCAGGGGAGAAGAAAAAACTGAAACTTCACGCATATCCAGCATAGCTCCCTGCTTCAACGGCAGGGGAGAAGAAAAAAGGGTTCACACTCACAAAGCGGGGAGTAGCTGGCTTGTTACGGCGGTTACTACCCCAAACCAAATGTGCCTGATACTTCACTTTTGATGCATATCCAGCATGGCTCTCTGCTTCAACAGCATGGGAGAAGAATAAACTGATACCTCAAGCTTATCCAGCATAGCTCCCTGCTTCAACGGCAGGGGAGAAGATAAACAACCAATAAGGGCTGTATAACATAGTCTGAGTAAAACAAATAAGCATGGGTGTAGCTTGCTTATTGCGGCGGTTACTACCCCTACTACCCCTAACTTATCAGCTAGATATTCACTTGGATGCAGCTCCATCACTGCTTTCTACATTAATGGTGGGGGTGGAAAGGAAATAGAACCAAGAGCTAAGAGAAACAGATAAGTATGAGAGAAAAAGGTGTGTGAGCTTGCTGGGCAGACTGGATGGGCCATTTGGTCTTCTTCTGCCGTCATTTCTATGTTTCTATGTTTCTATATTTCTATAATAATCCCCAGCATTCTGTTTGTGTATGATATATGAACACAAGATGAGGATGCACCATGGAGTGATACAGAGGCATTATGATATTCTTTGTTTATTCTCCATTCCTTTCCTAATAATCCCCAGCATTCTGTTTGTGTATGATATATGAACACAAGATAAGGTCACACCATGGAGTGATACAGAGGCATTATGATATTCTCTGTTTTATTCTCCATTCCTTTCCTGAGAATCCCTAGCATTCTGTTTGTGTATGATATATGAACACAAGACGAGGATGCACCATGGAGTGATACAGAGACATTATGATATTCTCTGTTTTATTCTCCATTCCTTTCCTCATAATCCCCAGCATTCTGTGTGTGTATGCTATATGAACACAAGATGAGGATGCACCATGGAGTGATACAGAGGCATTATGATATTCTCTGTTTTATTCTCCATTCCTTTCCTAATAATCCCCAGCATTCTGTTTGTGTATGATATATGAACACAAGATGAGGATGCACCATGGAGTGATACAGAGGCATTATGATATTCTCTGTGTTATTCTCCATTCCTTTCCTAATAATCCCCAGCATTCTGTATGTGTATGATATATGAACACAAGATGAGGATGCACCATGGAGTGATACAGAGGCATTATGATATTCTCTGTGTTATTCTCCATTCCTTTCCTAATAATCCCTAGCATTCTGTTTGTGTATGATATATGAACACAAGATGAGGATGCACCATGGAGTGATACAGAGGCATTATGATATTCTCTGTTTAATTCTCCATTCCTTTCCTAATAATCCCCAGCATTCTGTATGTGTATGATATATGAACACAAGATGAGGATGCACCATGGAGTGATACAGAGACATTATGTTATTCTCTCTTTTATTCTCCATTCCTTTCCTAATAATACCTAGCATTCTGTTTGTGTTTGATATATGAACACAAGATGAGGATGCACCATGGAGCGATACAGAGGCATTATGATATTCTCTGTTTTATTCTCCATTCCCTTCCTAATAATCCCTAGCATTCTGTTTGTGTATGATATATGAACACAAGATGAGGATGCACCATGGAGTGATACAGAGGCATTATGATATTCTCTGTTTTATTCTCCATTCCTTTCCTCATAATCCCCAGCATTCTGTTTGTGTATGATATATGAACACAAGATGAGGATGCCCCATGGAGTGATACAGAGGCATTATGATATTCTCTGTTTTATTCTCCATTCCTTTCCTAATAATCCCCAGCATTCTGTATGTGTATGATACATGAACACAAGATGAGGATGCACCATGGAGTGCTACAGAGGCATTAAGATATTCTCTGTTTTATTCTCCATTCCTTTCCTAATAATCCCCAGCATTCTGTATGTGTATGATATATGAACACAAGATGAGGATGCACCATGGAGTGATACAGAGACATTATGATATTCTCTCTTTTATTCTCCATTCCATTCCTAATAATCCTTAGCATTCTGTTTGTGTATGATATATGAACACAAGATGAGGATGCACCATGGAGTGATACAGAGGCATTCTGATATTCTCTGTTTTATTCTCCATTCCTTTCCTCATAATCCCCAGCATTCTGTGTGTGTATGATATATGAACACAAGATGAGGATGCACCATGGAGTGATACAGAGGCATTATGATATTCTCTGTTTTATTCTCCATTCCTTTCCTCATAATCCCCAGCATTCTGTGTGTGTATGAAATATGAACACAAGATGAGGATGCACCATGGAATGATACAGAGGCATTATGATAGTCTCTGTTTTATTCTCCATTCCTTTCCTAATAATCCCCAGCATTCTGTTTGTGTATGATATATGAACACAAGATGAGGATGCACCATGGAGTGATACAGAGGCATTATGATATTCTCTGTTTTATTCTCCATTCCTTTCCTCATAATCCCCAGCATTCTGTGTGTGTATGATATATGAACACAAGATGAGGATGCACCATGGAGTGATACAGAGGCATTATGATATTCTCTGTTTTATTCTCCATTCCTTTCCTCATAATCCCCAGCATTCTGTGTGTGTATGAAATATGAACACAAGATGAGGATGCACCATGGAATGATACAGAGGCATTATGATAGTCTCTGTTTTATTCTCCATTCCTTTCCTAATAATCCCCAGCATTCTGTTTGTGTATGATATATGAACACAAGATGAGGATGCACCATGGAGTGATACAGAGGCATTATGATATTCTCTGTTTTATTCTCCATTCCTTTCCTAATAATCCCCAGCATTCTGTTTGTGTATGATATATGAACACAAGATGAGGATGCACCATGGAGTGATACAGAGGCATTATGATATTCTCTGTTTTATTCTCCATTCCTTTCCTAATAATCCCCAGCATTCTGTTTGTGTATGATATATGAACACAAGATGAGGTCGCACCATGGAGTGATACAGAGGCATTATGATATTCTCTGTTTTATTCTCCATTCCTTTCCTAATAATCCCCAGCATTCTGTTTGTGTATGATATATGAACACAAGATGAGGATGCACCATGGAGTGATACAGAGGCATTTTGATATTCTCTGTTTTATTCTCCATTCCTTTCCTAATAATCCCTAGCATTCTGTTTGTGTATGATATATGAACACAAGATGAGGATGCACCATGGAGTGATACAGAGGCATTATGATATTCTCTGTTTTATTCTCCATTCCTTTCCTAATAATCCCCAGCATTCTATTTGTGTATGATATATGAACACAAGATGAGGATGCACCATGGAGTGATACAGAGGCATTATGATATTCTCTGTTTTATTCTCCATTCCTTTCCTAATAATCCCCAGCATTCTATTTGTGTATGATATATGAACACAAGATGAGGATGCACCATGGAGCGATACAGAGGCATTATGATATTCTCTGTTTTATTCTCCATTCCTTTCCTAATAATCCCTAGCTGCTGCTGCTGCACACTGAGGAGAAGATTTCAATGGGAATTTGTTTGACTCTTTGGGGATGGAACCTCGCCAGGCTAGCTTTCACACAATCTCTTATATTCAGGGCCTGGATTCTTGATTGAGTGTGTTTGTGTGAGGGGGGGGGGGAGATTATTCCTAAGGCCCCCAGTGCTAGGCGTGACCCTTCGATATCTTTGTTCTCATTTCTGGGAGAGGGGCATCAGTACATCCCAATGTGTACTGAATATGCCAAATAAAACTACTGGAGCTACTGAGTTAGAGTCAAAAAATAACGTCTTTACTTTTGAAACTTGGTGATGTAAGGCACAACAGTCCACAGCACCAAAGAGTCTTTCACTTTTACAATCTCTTTCCTCAATCTATGCAGGAATCTCTGGTGTCAGAAGCAGGGAAACTTCTACCCTCCAGGGATTGGAAAAAGAGAGTCCCAGGTGGGCAGAGTATCCTTTAGATGGTTGGAAACACCTTACAAACTGGTAAAAATGTAAAAATCATTGTCTCTGTACAGAAAGCCCAATCCTCTCTCGCCCCAGGGTGAGGACTCCAGATGGGAGTCCTCACCCTGATCCCAGATGGGTGGAATCCAAACTGGAAAAGCAGCTTTACATGTCCTTAGATGGGAAGAAAGATGGCAGCAAAGCCTTCCTCCCAGATTTTCCAAAACACGGTATTGAACCCAAACTGATGCAAACACTGGAAGATCCTGGTGTAGAGGGGCACGTCTTCCCTCTTGTACACAGCCCCCAAAACAGGGACCCCCTTCCTTGAGTCCAGGTGGTGTTCAGAGTCTCTCCAAGCTTCCCACCAAGTAAAATATCTTTAAGCCCAAAATATTCCCAAGAGTACGCTTTTCCCCTCTAGGGAGCAGATAGGAAAAAGCACCTCCCTGGAGCAGGCCCAAAAATCCAAACTTATGCAAAAGCTCCAGACACCTCCTAAATCTCCAAAACACAAGCTACACTGCCCCCTGAGCTATCAATGTGCATGAACAGTGCCTCCTCCTAATTACTAACGTATACTATCTGAAACATGAATTACCCGGGACTCTGGTAATTGAACAGTGTTGCCCATTACACTATAATTTGGGTTACTCTTCCCTAAGTGCATCACTTTGCACTTGTCTACATAAATTTCATTTGCCATTTCCATGCCCAGTCTCCCAGTTTTGCAACTTCTCACAATCCTCTTGTGATTTGACTACTTTGAATCATTTTGTGTGATCTGTAAATTGGATCACCTCACTTGTTGCTCCCATTTCCAGGTCTTTTAGAAATACTTTTAAAAGCAGTGGTCCCAGGGGCTTCTTCCAAGATGTCCACCGAGTGAGAAACGCTGTCTGAGGGCTCCCAATATGCTTGCCTTTTTTTATTTGTTTCCTCATACTAAAATGCCTCATACCAAAAGGAAGGCAAGACTAAGAGGGATTACATCAAGTTCTCCCTCTCTGGAGCCATCCCAGCCTCGTATTTACTCACAGCTAATCCGACAACTATGTCGGGAGTATTGGTCACAACGGGGCCGGTGGGGGAGCGAACACCGACCCCTTTGACCTCTGACATCGTGTTGAGCCCCGGCGCTCCGAGCAAGCCTACCCCACCATACCATGAGAACATGGTCAACCCTCTGACCGCAACGACTTCCCCTGAGATACAACGGGGAGATACGGGAACAGAATTGCGGGGAGAGGTTACATCGAGGATCCTGGTGATTCAAGTCGCCAATGGGGCTGTGAACAAGGTGCGGGCGGAGTCCTCCTCGGAGCGACGGGCCCCATGGAAGTTTTTCCACCAACAAAAGGTATGGAGACTGGTGCAGGCACAACTCTGGTGCAGGTGGGGCCCAGCCAAACGCTCTGGATCTTAGAATTAATTTACAGCGTCCTACAGTAATGACACTTGATGGAATAAGGACTGCCTTAAAATATATTGAGTCTTCTATTGTTTCACTATCTCAAATTACTCTTGACACTAAGAATCAGGTATTAGCAAATGCAAAGTTGATGTCTTCTTTTAATCTTAAAGTAGATGTTATGGAGCAGCGTTTATCTGCTACTGAAAAAATACAACAAAACCTGGTTCAGTCTGAGTTAATTAATAATAAAAAACTGGAACATATAGAAAATATTTTGAGATCTCATAATTTAAGAATACTCAATTTTCCAGTAATAAATTTGATTTCCCCACTCAATCTTTTCAAAACATGTTTCCCTTGGTGTTAAAGATACCAGAAACTGCAATGCCAGTGATTACGAAAGTGTACTATCTACCTCAAGCTGCTGAGAGTGGCGAGGACGCATCAAGGCAATTACCTTCGTTGGATGTTTCGGAGATTCTCGAAATGTCTCAAGAAACTGAGATTACAAAAAGAAGAGCGCGTCTGGTCTCTTTCGCTTTTCTGATGAACCGAAATAATATCTTCAGGCTCTTTTTTTCTTTATTTTATGGACATAAGGTATGGATTTAACCAGACCTTACTAAAATTACTCAAACTCGGAGAAAAAATGTTCTATCCATGCATTCAGATGTACTCCAAAGAGGAGCACAGTTTACTCTCTGATATCCATGCAAGTGTTGTGGACGGCACCAAAATGTGAATTATGTCTTTTTTGTGCCTTTGCAACTCAGAGCAGTTTTGGATACGAACACCTAAAGGCACCTTTAGTTGGCTCTGTATAAGGATTTGTGCGTCATGAGTCTCTTTCTGAAATGTTTGTTTCCTGATTGATACTCGCTCTTATTCCCGAGGCCTCCCTTTTTCCTTTAATCTTGCTGCATGTGTACCTTGTGGCAGTATATTGTACTAGATTGCCTTTATCGCATTACCTGTTTGTCGCACTGATATTTATTTACAAGATGTGTTCTGGTGATAATTTGAAAAGTTTTGAAAATAAAAAATAAAAGCAGTGGTCCCAAAGCAGCTCCCTGGGGCTCCCCACTATTCACCTTTCTCCATTAGGAAAATTTACCATTAGGCCCTCCTCTCTGTTTTCTGTCTTTTAATCAGTTCTCAATTCACAATAGGACACTGCCCCCTATCCCATGACTTTCTAATTCCCTAAGAAGTCTTTCATGAGGGACTTTGTCAAATGCTTTCTGGAAATCCAGATACACTATATCAACTGGCTTTTATGCCCCCCAAAAAATGTAGCAAATTTGTGAGGCAAGACTTCCCTTGACTAAATCCATGCTGGCTGTGTCCCATTAAACTCTGCCTATCTATATGTTCAGCTATTTTGTGCTTTATAATAGTTTCTACCATTTTTTCTGGTTCAGATGTCTGACTCACTGGCCTATAGTTTGCTGAATCACCCACTCAGCCCTTTTTAAAAATTAATGTTACATTGGTATCCCTCCAGTCTTTAGGTAGAATAGATTATTTTAATGATTGTGGATTTGCTATTAGTAATTTGTAAACTATTCCATTATTCAGTTCTTTCAGCTCTCTAGGATTTCTACCATCTGGTCCAGGTGAATTGCTACGCTTTAGGTTTGTCAGTTTGCCCTATTACATCTGCCAGGTTCACTGAGATGTGCTTAAGTAGTGCAGAACCATCACCTTTGAATAGCATTCCTGGCATTCGTATATCTCTTATTGGATTTGTATGTTTCTCTTCTTTGTTACAGATGTGAATCCTCCCGTCTCCGAGGATGAATCCATCCCCCTGTCTTCAGATGATGTCACCCATCAGCAGGTAGGCACTGAGGAAGTTGTTGCCCAGATCCCTGCCCTGGAGCTCTCACCTGTCCTAAGAGAGCACAGCATTAGTGTTTCCTCCATAAGCAAAAGAAGGGGCAGTGGGGTGAAAGAGCGCGTGCGGGTGAGGAAGCGCTTACTGAAGGATCTGACTGGGCTGTGCACAAAATAGGCCCAAGCTGTAAATACAATGCAGGGATTCACTGGTTCCCTCTGTGACTGAGGAGAGAAGGCACGAGTGAGACCAGAATGAATGTGTGAGGAAGTCCTGAATGAATGCGTGAGGAAGTCCTGAAATGCTGAATGTGGCCCCCATACAGGTCAGCTCTTGGGCACAGGGAAGACACAGCCCACAGGAGAGCCAGTGACCTCCCAGGGTTCCCACACAGGGGGAGAGAGTCATTTCTCTCTCTGTGGCTCTTCTGCACAACAGTCCAGTCACACACAAATCATTCCCAGGCTGTTGTTCAAAGTAAAAGTCTTCACTGCAAAACTGAGGCAGAAATAAACAAACTTAAAATAAACACGCCAACAGCACCAACGTCCAAAAATAAGGCACAATACAATCAGGGCCTCCTCTCCACCCTGCTTCCCACAAAAGTAAGCTCTTAGGGGCAGGCACCTTTCTACCATGAGCCTGGAAACTTCTTCACAATAGTTCTCTCTCTCTCTCTCTCTCTCTCTCTCTCTGTGTAGCTGATTTTTGCAGAATCGGTCTCTGTGGTTTTTCCCCGTTAAATGCCTCTCCTCTGACACTTTTCTGGGGCACGTCTCCAATCCTCTGGCAGATCCCTTTCTCCCTTCGGTCTCCTCAGATTCTGATTGTCTTCAGAAATCTTCATCCTTCCCAACTCTCTGAACTCCCAGGAACTTCCCCCTCCTGGAATCCTTCCTCGCAGAAGGCCTGGCCAACCTCTCCCTAGGTCCCAGCCACCGTCTGTGAGCAGCACCACAGCCTCCTCTTCAGACCTTCCCTGAGGAGGAACAGGGCCTACTGGTATCTCCCTCAGCAGGGACAGCAGCAGCAGAACTCGGATCTTGCAATCCTTTCTCCTTACAATCTAACCCTGCCCCGCATGCGTGCAAGGTGTTTACACATCTACCATTGGCTGCTGCGGCGTCTCTCTGCTGTTCCCCTCCGGCATCCCCGGACCGGCTCGACGCTGCACATTTGCCATGTTCCCAGCAGCCTAAGGGCGCACGCGCAGCACGGCCCTGACTCAAGTATCAGCAGTGGCGCGAACCTCAGGGGCATCCCCCTGAGGTGACGTCATCTTCACCGGATATTTAAGGTCTCGGATATCACTAACGAATCAAGTTAGCAAAGGAAAGGTTTACCTAGCTTCCTCCATCAGGTATCGCTGCGGATGGGATTCG
Source organism: Rhinatrema bivittatum (assembly GCF_901001135.1). Classification (NCBI taxonomy): domain Eukaryota; kingdom Metazoa; phylum Chordata; class Amphibia; order Gymnophiona; family Rhinatrematidae; genus Rhinatrema; species Rhinatrema bivittatum. The sequence goes on along the minus strand of NW_021820455.1, from coordinate 531,160 downwards.
CTCTCCGCATACCTTGCTACTCTGCCTCCTCGGACTTACCAGGGGTACCCGCTCCTCAGGGGCCTCGCTTTCTCTTTTACTTTTCAGATCGCAGTCTGGACTCGGTACTCGCTCCTCGAGGACCCTCGTTCCCTGACTTGCTACTGAACACCACTTCTACCAGGAAGTTATCGCTGCCTACAACACCAGTGAGTTACCATCTCTCTCTCAGAGCTTTCCCTGGAACCAGATACTCGCTCCTCGAGGGCTCTTCCAGCTCACTACTGCCACCTCTGGTGGTTCAATATACTGTTTAATAAAAGAAGAACTAGTGTGTGTCTGTCTCTATACTCTGAGCGTGGTCATTTGCCATTGGCCCAAGGATGCACCCATAAGTACCTCAATGACTAACAGATTGCTTACTCCATGGATCTGGCACAACTCAATGCCTTGCAGGCCATACCGGGCCTGGACCAGCGCATTGTGGAGCAGCAAGACGCCTTGGAGAAACTTACTTCAGCGTTTCATCAGCTAAACACACAGAAGGTTCAAGGCACAGCTTCCAATCATGAAGGTCAGTTACAGGAGGTAACTTTAAAAACTGCTGTACCACTAGCGGCTCCAATCCGCTTTTCCGGTGAAATTCAGAAGGCCCGGGGCTTCTTAAACCAGTGCTGCATGCACTTTGCCTTACAGCCATCTTCATTTCCTACGGCTCTTTCCAAGACTACCTACATCCTTTCATATCTGGATGGTAGGGCCTTGTCTTGGGCATCTACCTTGTGGGAACACAAGGACCCCATTCTACAGGACACAGAAGGATTTATGGACTTCTTTAAATCCATTTTCAATGACTCTGCTCGAACTGCTTTCGCTTGGCTGTATTAGAAACATAGAAATGACGGCAGAAGAAGACCAAACGGCCCATCCAGTCTGCCCAGCAAGCTCCACACATCCCCTCTCCCATACCCATCTGTTTCTCTTAGCTCCTGGTTCTATTTCCCTTCCACCCCCACCACCAAAGCAGAGAGCAGTGATGGAGCCGCATCCAAGTGAAATATCCAGCCTGATTAGTCAGGGGTAGTAGGGGTAGTAACCACCGCAACAAGCAAGCTACACCCATGCCTGTTTTACCCAGACCATGTTACACAGCCCTTATTGGTTGTTTTTCTTCTCCCCTGCCGTTGAAGCAGAGAGCCATGCTGGACATGCATCGAAAGTGAAGTATCAGGCACATTTGGTTTGGGGTAGTAACCGCCGTAACAAGCCAGCTACTCCCTGCTTTGTGAGTGCGAATCCTTTTTTCTTCTCCCCTGCCGTTGAAGCTATGCTGGATATGCGTGAAGCATCAGTCTTTCTTTTCCCCTGCTGTTGAAGCAGAGAGCTATGCTGGAAATGAGTGACGTATCAGCCTTTCTACCATGCCGTTGAAGCAGAGAGCCACGCTGGACATGCATCGAAAGTTGAAGCAGAGAGCCATGCTGGATATGCATCAAAAGTGAAGTATCAGGCACATTTGGTTTGGGGTAGTAACCGCCGTAACAAGCCAGCTACTCCCCGCTTTGTGAGTGCAAACCCTTTTTTCTTCTCCCCTGCCGTTGAAGCAGAGAGCTCTGCTGGATGTGTGAAGTATCAGTTTTTTCTTCTCCCCTGCCGTTGAAGCAGAGAACTATGCTGTATATGCATTGAAAGTGAAGTATCAGGCTTATTTGGTTTGGGGTAGTAACCGCCGTAACAAGCCAGCTACTCCCCTCTTTGTGAGTGCAAATCCTTTTTTCCACGTTTCCTCTTGCTGTTGAAGCTTAGAGCGATATTGGAGTCACAGTAAGCATGTATATGTTTATTGAAGACTCTGGCGGCAGAATCCTGCTGGGACCCCAAATGTCTCAAGACACTCTTTTTTGCAGAGGCCTGAATACCTGTTTAAAGGACGAGCTGGCTGCTCGCGAAACACCTCACTCGCTGGACGAATTAGTAGCCTTGGCCACTCGAATTGATCATCGGCTTCGGGACAAGGTGAAGGAACTCCGGTCTAAGGTGTTACATGGGTTGAAACAGGCTAGTTCTATTTCCACTCCTCGGATGGTTCCAGCAATTCTTGCTGCTGATAAAGAAGAACCGATGCAACTTGGTCATGGACATTTAACTTCCAAAGAAAGAAGACTTCGGAAGAAGCGCAGTCTTTGCATATACTGTGGTCAGCCCGGCCATAATGTTTCTACATGCCCCATTCATCCAGAAAATGGATGGGCTTAAGTCCTGCAGGAGGACTGTTCTTAGGACATACCACGACCTCTCCTATGCTTTCTCTTCCAGTCTCTTTGACTTACGGATCGGTCACAGTTCAGACTCTGCCCCGGTGGACTCAGGGCCAGAAGGCAACTTCATTCTCAGATGTCTAGTGGAAGACCTGAGGAGTCCTCTCATCAAGTTGAAAGATCAACTACTATGTCAACATTTGAAGTGGGCTATGGACGTTCACCAACACTGCCACTTCCACTGAAGTTCAGTGACGTCCCAGCAGCTCTATCCACTGCTGCTGACATTCATAACGCTTTTCATGTTTCACTTCGGAAACCACTCATTCTCAGCGAATTTTCTTCCAAGATTCAGGATCCACCTGTCATCAATGCAGAAGACGACTTAGTATTCAAAGTCGAAGAGGTCCTGGATGTTCGTAAAAGAGGCAAGACTTTTGAATACCTTCTAAAGTGGGAAGGTTTTGGCCCCGAAGAAAACCCTTGGGAGCCTCAGACCAATATTTTGGACAAAGAGATGCTTCGTCAGTTCCATCTCGCGCATCCTTCTAAACCCAAGCCTGAAACCCGAAGAGGAAATCACCCTTTGAAGGGGGGTACTGTTGCGACCGTCGCTGCCCAGCGTCTCCACTTCGCCCACCTCACCTCTTTGGCGACTCCCTCTTTGCCTGTTGGACGTTTGGCTGCAGCGGTGTCTCTGCAGTTCCCTTCCAGTGTCCCCGGACCGGCTCAACACTGCACATCAGCCATGTTCCCAGCAGCCAAAGGGCGCACGCGCAGCACACCCCCGACTCAAGTACCAGCAATGGCGCGAACCTCAGGGGTGTTCCCCAGAGGTGACGTCATCTTCACCGGATATTTAAGGTCTTGGATATCACTAACGAATCGAGTTAGCAAAGGTTTAGGTTAAGATTACCACTGGGTTTTCCTCCAGGTATTGGCAGATGGGATCTGCTCTCCATATACCTTCTCCTCGGCTTTACCAGGGGTACCCCCTCCTCAGGGGCCTCGCTTTCTCTTTTGCTTTTCAGATTGCAGTCTGGATTCGGTACTCGCTCCTTGAGGCCCCTCATTCTCTGACTTGCTACTGAACACCACTTCTACCAGGAAGTTATCGCTGCCTACAACACCAGTGAGCTACCATCTCTCTCTCAGAGCTTTCCCTGGAACCAGGAACTCGCTCCTCGAGGGCCTACTTCATTCCAGCTCCTGAGCTGCTTCTAAAAGACTATTGTGTGAGTGTTACCATCAAGGTTCTGTTCCTGAACTCTGCATGCCTACCTACTCACTATATTCAAGATTCTCTACCACTCAGCCATCCTGGGATCGCTGTTCCAGTGCCTGCGGGACTACACCCAGCCGGGCTCTTCCAGCTCACTACTGCCACCTCTGGTGGTTCAATATACTGTTTAATAAAAGAACTAGTCTGTGTCTGTCTCCATACTCTGAGCCTGACCGGTGGTCCCTCTCGGGAACCTCCCACGGGGGCATGGTCATCTGCCATCGGCCCAAGGATCCACCCATAACTACCTCAAACACTAACACCTGAGGAAAAGCCCATTAACAATTATTAAGAGAGAGTGTCAGAAATCAATTACATATTCTTGGGATAAGCACCATAAAATCAATCTGGGATCCTCCCAGGTACTTGTGCCCATATTCCAGGGGAGCTCTCATAAGAAAACACCTCAGTCCCTGCCTCTCTCCTTACATCTTCCAGGTAGGCTCTCATAAGAAAACCCCTCAGTCTCAGCCTCTTTCCTTACATCTTCCATGGGAGCTCTCATAAGAAAACCTTTCATTTCCAGCCTCTCTCCTTAAATCTTCCAGGTGAGCTCTCATAAGAAAACCTTTCATTTCCAGCCTCTCTCCTTAAATCTTCCAGGGGAGCTCTCATAAGAAAACCCCTCAGTCCCAACCTCTCTCCTTACATCTTCCAGGGGAACTCTCATAAGAAAACCCCTCAGTCCCAGCCTCTCTCCTTACATCTTCCAGGGGAGCTCACATAAGAAAATACCTCAGTCCCTGCCACTCTTCTTTCCTCTTCTGGGGGGGGGGTCTCATAAGAAAACCCCTCAGTACCTGGCTCTCCCATTATACCTTCCCGGAGAGATATTATACGAAAACCTCTCAGTCCCTGCCTTTCTCCTTACGTCTTCCAGGGGAGTTCTCATAGGAAAATCCTCAGTCCCATCCTCTCACCTTACATCTTCCAGGGGAGCTCTCATAAGGAAACCCCTCAGTCCCTGCCTCTCTCCTTACAACTTCCACGGGAGCTCTCATAAGAAATCCCCTCAGTCCCGGCCTCTCTCCTTACATCTTCCAGGGGAGCTCTCATAAAAAAAACCCTCAGTCCCGGCCTCGCTCCTTACATCTTCCAGGGGAGATCTCATAAGAAAACCCCTCATTCCCTACCTCTCTCCTTACAACTTCCACGGGAGGTCTCATAAGAAAACCCCTCAGTCCTGGCCTCTCTCCTTACATCTTCCAGGTGAGCTCTCATAAGAAAATCCCTCAGTCCCGGCCCTCTCCTTACGTCTTCCAGGGGAGCTCTCATAAGAAAACCCCTCAGTCCCAGCCTCTGTCCTTACATCTTCCACGGCAGGTCTCATAAGAAAACCCCTCAGTCCCAGCCTCTCTCCTTACATCTTCCAGGGGAGATCTCATAAGAAATCCCCTCAGTCCCGGCCTCTCTCCTTACAACTTCCACGGGAGGTCTCATAAGAAAACCCCTCAGTCCCTGCCTCTCTCCTTACAACTTCCATGGGAGGTCTCATAAGAAAACCCCTCAGTCCCGGCGTCTCTCCTTACATCTTCCAGGTGAGCACTCATAAGAAAACACCTAAGTCCCATCCTTTCTCCTTACTTCTTGCTGGGGAGATCTCATAAGAAAACCCCTCAGTCCCAGCCTCTCTCCATATATCTACCAGGGGAGCTCTCATAAGAAAACCCCTCAGTCCCAGCCTCTCTCCTTACATCTTCCAGGGGAGGTTTCATAAGAAAACCCCTCAGTCCCGGCCTCTCTCCTTACATCTTCCAGGGGAGCTCTCATAAGAAAACCCCTACGTCCCATGCTTTCTCCTTACATCTTCTAGGGGAGCTCTCATAAGAAAACCCCTCAGTCCCATCCTTTCTCCTTACTTCTTCCACGGGAGCTCTCATAAGAAAACCCCTCAGTCCCAGCATCTCTCCTTACGTCTTCCAGGGGAGCTCTCTTAAGAAACCCCTCAGTCCCAGCTTCTCTCCTTACATCTTCCAGGGGAGCTCTCATAAGAACACCCCTCAGTCCCAGCCTCTCTCCTTACTTCTTCCACGGGAGCTCATAAGAAAACCCCTCAGTCCCAGCTTCCCTCCTTACATCTTTCCAGGTGAGCACTCATAAGAAAACCCCTCAGTCCCAGCTTCCCTCCTTACATCTTTCCAGGTGAGCACTCATAAGAAAACCCCTCAGTCCCTGCCTCTCTCCCTACAACTTCCACGGGAGGTCTCATAAGAAAACCGCTCAGTGCCGGCCTCTCTCCTTACATCTTCCAGGGGAGATCTCATAAGAAAACCCCTCAGTCCCAGCCTCTCTCCTAACATCTTCCAGGGGAGCTCACATAAGAAAGCCCCTCAGTCCCAGCCTCTCTACTTACATCTTCCAGGTGAGCACTCATAAGAAAACCCCTCAGTCCCAGCCTCTCTCCGAACATCTTCCAGGGGAGCTCTCATAAGAAACCCCTCAGTCCCAGCTTCTCTCCTTACATCTTAAAGGGGAGCTCTCATAACAAAATCCCTCAGTCCCTGCCTCTCTCCTTACAACTTCCACGGGAGGTCTCATAAGAAAACCCCTCAGTCCTGGCCTCTCTCCTTACATCTTCCAGGTGAGCTCTCATAAGAAAATCCCTCAGTCCCGGCCCTCTCCTTACGTCTTCCAGGGGAGCTCTCATAAGAAAACCCCTCAGTCCCAGCCTCTGTCCTTACATCTTCCACGGCAGGTCTCATAAGAAAACCCCTCAGTCCCAGCCTCTCTCCTTACATCTTCCAGGGGAGATCTCATAAGAAATCCCCTCAGTCCCGGCCTCTCTCCTTACAACTTCCACGGGAGGTCTCATAAGAAAACCCCTCAGTCCCTGCCTCTCTCCTTACAACTTCCACGGGAGGTCTCATAAGAAAACCCCTCAGTCCCGGCGTCTCTCCTTACATCTTCCAGGTGAGCACTCATAAGAAAACACCTAAGTCCCATCCTCTGTCCTTACATCTTCCACGGGAGGTCTCATAAGAAAACCCCTCAGTCCCTGCCCTTCTCCTTACATCTTCCAGGGGAGCTCTCATAAGAAAACCCCTAAGTCCCATTCTTTCTCCTTACTTCTTGCTGGGGAGATCTCATAAGAAAACCCCTCAGTCCCAGCCACTCTCCTTACATCTTCTAGGGGAGCTCTCATAAGAAAACCCCTCAGTCCCATCCTTTCTCCTTACATCTTCTAGGGGAGCTCTCATAAGAAAACCCCTCGGTCCCAGCCTCTCTCCTTACATCTTCCAGGGGAGGTTTCATAAGAAAACCCCTCAGTCCCGGCCTCTCTCCTTACATCTTCCAGGGGAGCTCTCATAAGAAAACCCCTCAGTCCCAGCGTCTCTCCTTACGTCTTCCAGGGGAGCTCTCTTAAGAAACCCCTCAGTCCCAGCTTCTCTCCTTACATCTTCCAGGGGAGCTCTCATAAGAACACCCCTCAGTCCCAGCCTCTCTCCTTACTTCTTCCACGGGAGCTCATAAGAAAACCCCTCAGTCCCAGCTTCCCTCCTTACATCTTTCCAGGTGAGCACTCATAAGAAAACCCCTCAGTCCCAGCCTCTCTCCTTACTTCTTCCACGGGAGCTCAAAAGAAAACCCCTCAGTCCCAGCTTCCCTCCTTACATCTTTCCAGGTGAGCACTCATAAGAAAAGCCCTCAGTCCCTGCCTCTCTCCCTACAACTTCCACGGGAGGTCTCATAAGAAAACCGCTCAGTGCCGGCCTCTCTCCTTACATCTTCCAGGGGAGATCTCATAAGAAAACCCCTCAGTCCCAGCCTCTCTCCTAACATCTTCCAGGGGAGCTCACATAAGAAAACCCCTCAGTCCCAGCCTC